>NW_011334065.1:375606-389647 GCF_000735185.1 Notothenia coriiceps
CCCCCCTCCTCCTCTGACCGCCTGTTCTCACATAATAATGTTTGCCCATTCCCTCAGCAAAGCAAAAGAGTGGGCAGGGCATTGATAGCTTAATGGACTCCAACATCGCATCGCTTTGGACGTGTCTGCCTGAAGCAGCTCGCAGGCTTTGTTGCAGCGGGACTATACTCAAGCCAACAATCTTTGCAGTTCATCTTCAGGTTCAGATTTAAGTGGCGAGGATGTTGATATAATGCTTCACTGCGAAACACCTCAGTATTCATTCAGACCTATCCTCACTTATGCTTTCTGCGGGCGGTTGAGAGAAGCCTTTTCCAAAACAAAGTTGCATCTGGGGGTCGTGCACATGTCAAACCTGGAGGGAGATATCTTCCCCTCACATTTCCTCTTTGTTAAATGCATGTGACCTGGGTCAGTCAGCTCTGAACAGCAGCCTGGATTTCTACGAGTGAAATACAACTGAAATCCTGCCAACACGATCAATTAACCAGAGTGAGTATTCTGGGTTTTGGTGGAGTATTTTTGATATTGCCTTAGAGTTAAGCTGGACCCAGTAGATGATAACATATATAAACATGGATTGAAGGAATATGGTCATCCAAAGATGTAACCTTGACTACAGTATATTAAACACTATATGTGTTAACCTTTAAAAGGTGAAAGGTTTGTCCAAAATGCTAGTTGTGATAGCACTATTCTTAAAAAGAAAGTATGAACAACTGATTGGAAACACAAATAAACAAAAATATTTATGCTCTATTATTTATTTTATTAGTCAATTTATTGAACATGTCAGAAATCTTTTTTTTACAATAATAATTATAACAAAGAGGCAAAAAAAAAAAAAAAAAGATTTTGTGTCATTTATGTGACAGTGCTCCTCCTGCGTTTGCTGAAAGAAAGCAGCGCCTGAAGGTAGCCTGAGTCAGTGATGAGATTTAGGATCCTTTTCCTTCCTAAAAGGCGCTCATGCAGCCTTCCCCCAGATTCATTTCAGTGTATTTTATAAACCTAATTATGTTTCATAAAGGTCATAGAGATGTGTACTGTATGGAATACTGCCTTCCAAGGGCAGCCACTGCTCTGCCTCTGTGTTCTACTGTAATACCAGGTTCATAAAGACACTTATGAGAATTCATTAGCATAAGCTTAAAGATGCTGTAGCACTGAGCCGGAACCTCCTGGCTGTTTTACGCTCATAAAGCCCTCAGACGGAGCGTCTCCACATCAGGGCACAGTTGCTGTTTAATGCTCAGGTGGTCTTCGTTGAAAGCTGATGAGCACCTAAACAGTATATACAATAAAAAGTATTTTTTGATGAGCTCATCTCTGCCCTTGTCCCTTTAAGGTTGCCTTACTGCAGATCATACTTTTCTTGTCAAATGAAAACTTCAAAAGAGCAACAAGAGCAACTATGTGTCAGAGCGGCCCTGAACCCAGCATCGCTAATGAAAGCTGGCTCTATTTTGCACAGCATGGCCTCAGGCCACAGGCTTAGAACTAATGGCCCCCAGTTTAATATACCTCCGAGTCGCCGTGTGTGTGTGTGTGTGTGTGTGTGTGTGTGTGTGTGTGTGTGTGTGTGTGTGTGTGTGTGTGTGTGTGTGTCCTCAGCTGTCCTCATCATCCTGCGTTGCTCAATTGTATCAGCCTCTTTTCTTTTTCCTCTATGTGCATATTCTTCCCCTCTTTCCATCTTCCCTTGTATTAGAAGCGGTCCTTATTCCGATCTTCCTTGATGCTCTTCCATCAAGACCTCTTTCAATCTGTAGATAGCAATTGAGGCTGTGATTGCATGTGATTGTATTGTTTTGAATGAGACACCAGATGGAATAAAACCCGGGCTTAAATGAATGAATGAACAGAGGCTGAAAAAGACCGGAATAATTCCTCAGAGCTTTTACTTTAGTTAAAGTACCACAGCCTCTGTTGAAACATCATCTATTAAAAAGTTCCTGCATTTAAAATTGCACAAATCAAAAGTACTAAATCATCAAAGTACCTTCCTTTCCACTTATCATTAAAGTACCAGAAGTAAAAGTACCTGCAGGATTAAAATTTGTTTTAAAAATAATAGGCTTCATCACTTTAATGTTGGAACTGCTAAAAGTGAAGCTAATTTCAATGACTTTAAACACTGCTGGGTAGCTCAAAGTATTATATAGTATCATGTATTGTATTATAACATATTCTATAATGTAACTAAACAAGCCAAATACATAGTGAAGTAAAAAGTACCTTTACCTCAGAAATGTAGTGACGTTTGAAGAAGGCTAAAATGGAAATTGTACTTAAGCACACACTCTTAAATCAGTTTTTCTTCCTCCATCAGTCTCTGTATGTGACCAGGTGAGAGCAGCACTGATTTTAGTTGCCCGTCATCAGTCTAATAACTACAATAGAAGGCTGTGAGTGGAAGGCTCTTCAGTGTGCCACTCTTCTGAGGTTTCATCAGTTGTGTCTGAGAGCCTCAATCCCAACAGTGGGTAAAGTGAGCGGTCTCCACCTGCCTGCCTGTAAAGCAGAGCTGAGCACATTAGCTCTGGCTCTACGTACTCATAAGCTAAGTGGTCATTAATCATACGTTGTTATTTTTAGATGTAATTACAGAGCTTGTCCTCTACTCCTAGCAGTTATTTTCCTGAAAATGCTTCTGTACAACTAAAGTTTTTTTTTTCCTTTGTAAATGTCATATACAAACATTTTTTAATGATAGTCAAATATTGGAACTACTGATCATTATCTTGTTACAATTGTTTCTATGGCTCAATCCTCCAGTGGGCCAATTAGGACATTAGGATGTAGCAGTCAGAATATCCAGACACTTCTTTCTGTCTGAGCATTTCTTACCAGATTCTGTAAATCTTTATTTCTTTTTATCCGTCTCTTACTCTCTGTCTCTAGTGCTATGCCCTCTGTATGCGTCTCTATTTATGGGTCTCTATTCAGACACAAGACCATTTATTTCCCCAGATCTGATCTCCAAGCTCCGCTGTGCACATTGTAACCTGCAAATGTGTGTTTAAACTGTGTCATTATTTGGAATCACACTGGTTGACTTGGTTCAAATAAAAGAAGAATAGGAAATGAGCTTGAAGTCAATTAAGAGCAGATTTGTCTTTATATTGACGGTTTGGCAGAAGCTTAAAAGGCCTCTTGTAAGGGAATTTGGAGGAAGACATGCTAACAGCTTGCAGAATGATTCATAGAACAAATGAAAAAGAAGCATATAATACAGACAGATACAGAAATAACAGTGTGACGGATAACATCAGCGACAACAAAGGAACCATAAAAGCTGTTTGAATCAAGCAGAAAACATGCAGTCGACTGATAAAGAATCCAATAACGTGGAGGATTTGTGTTTGCAGATTCTGATTGTTTCTATGCCCTTCATCATGCTGGGTTGCAGAATGGGGCAATGTCATCCATGGAGGAGAGTGAAATCTGTCATGTTGATGAGGGCGCCTGAGACCTCTGCAGGTGTCTAGACAGACACCTTTATTTTCTTTCCAGCTCTCCTCCACTTCTTTTCTTTGTTCTCGTATAGCTACAAAGTCAGCAAGTCAGCAACTAGAGTTACAACAGAAACAGAGAGCTAGCATGTTACCTGGTTACAGTTTCGTTTCCCCTTTTTAAATATGAGGAACAGCTGATTTTGTTTTGTTGTCACACTAAACAAGAATATTTAAGAAATCACATCGTGCTCTTTAGACATTTTTCTGAATTTTTAGAGATCAATAAATCAAATAATTGAGAATAAATCCAACACCAAGTGTTTACTTTGCTTTTCAAATAATAATAATAATAATAATACACTTTATTTGTATAGCACCTTTCATGGCAACAATATTACAATAAATACAGAACAAGATAAAACATCTAAAGTGATCCTAATGAAATTCCCTTGAATTAAAGCTGACAAGAAATTAAAATAGGTTCAAATAAAACAATTCATAAAGGAATGTACAATAAAAGCAAAACACAAAAAGTACAGTAAAACATGGAAAATGATACTAGTGAGAATTGAAAGTTAACCCAATTGAAAAGCTATGTTTAAAAGATAGATTCAAACAAATGGTTAGTCTTCCTAAAAATGCAGCATGATTGCAGTTACTTTTTATAATTAAAACTAATACTCTAATATATACTCAAAGTAATTCCGTCCACCTTGGTTTATATGTTGGCCATGAGAAGGACCCATGCTGTTCTTATGTAAAGCGGATGCTGAACAGCTGGTCGATTAATCTTCCATTAAATCAAGCGGTTAATCAGCAGCTAAACCGTAGCAGCACGCTCAGCGCCGTCACATAAAGGGCTCTGAATCACCAGCAGAACATTCTTTTTTCAATATCAGCTTACACACTTATCCTATTGATAGTTTGATTAAGAATACTTTTTGTCAGTGATTTTAGCCGAGGAGTTTCATTCACTTGATTATTGTTTTATATCCTGTTGGACCTCATTTACCACCGTGTGCTTTAAGCCCCTGAAAACTTAAAGCAGGAATTAATAACTTTTCAACCTTGCCATATTACTGTTTGTGCCATTGTCTGATATGTTTCTGTTTTCTGCAGAGCTACCAATAACCCAAACTGATTTTGTCCCTAATAGAAATGCTCTCTCGTAGGCAGTGATGCCATGTATCTAGGCTTTTTATTGTGAAAGGGAGTGACAGTAAGATGCATCATGAAAGCAGTTGATTGAAGAAGGATTCAAAACAGAAAGACAGAACTCTTTCATAACCTTTAATGAAAACGCCATTTCAGAAAACACCACAGGATTTCAGAAAACACTGTGGTGTTTTCTGAAATGCTGTAGTGTTTTCTGAAAGGCTGTAGTGTTTTCTGAAAGGCTGTGGTGTTTTCTGAAAGGCTGTAGTGTTTTCTGAAAGGCTGTGGTGTTTTCTGAAAGGCTGTAGTGTTTTCTGAAAGGCTGTAGTGTTTTCTGAAAGGCTGTAGTGTTTTCTGAAATGCTGTAGTGTTTTCTGAAAGGCTGTAGTGTTTTCTGAAATGCTGTTGTGTTTTCTGAAAGGCTGTGGTGTTTTCTGAAAGGCTGTGGTGTCTTGCACTTCAGGGCCACCGTAGAAAACACACATACCTATACATGCATACATTCCTCCCTCCCTACAGACAGCTGTTATTTGATACATCTCTCAGAAATGAAACTGCAGCACTGAGACATAAAATGAGAGAATAATCAGTCCCAGTTTTACCAGAACCACACAGCATTTGAAAAAAAAAGAAACGCTCTAATGAGAAAGTGATGCATGCTGGTACGAAAAGGGCAGCGCAGAAAACTCACCTTGTTCTGTATCGATTCAGCCTGGTAGATCATTTAAACAATTCAATTACTGCAAAAAGCCTTTGTACCTCTAAATGGATCTCCTTTGCTTCTGCTTTTCATTTAGTTTACAGCATGTGTTATGAAGAGGCGTATCTTAGTCGTGTTTGCTCAACTGTCTGGGGCTGGAAATCATTTCTTATAGGACCCCTCGGTACAGTACCTGACACAAATCTCACTATTTGTATGCCCGGCCATCCACCTGCTCCTCCTCGTACGACGTGATTGGCTGTTTGCCCGCATCCAGTCTGTGAAGCATCGTGACTGCCTTCTAGGCATTAAACCCTAAAGAGCTTTTTGCTGGAAAGCACTGAGAATATTCTATTTCAATGTGCCACTCTGTAATTCACTTTGGTGAAGCCCTACTGAATGGAATAGCATTTAGAGTTCCTGAAAATTAAAAGGAAACACAGAAATGTTTGGCGTTCAGCTCTAAATACGTTTTCACAGATATTAGCAGTGGTTATTAAACTGAAGGGACCTTACTGAGTATTGTTGTAGGGTCACCAAACAGCCAACCATTCATCTCCTGCTGCCTTTCCATGTGACATTTCCCTCCATTCCATCCTTTCGGTTTGCTCTCTTATTAGAGGGTGTGAAGTGGGGTTTGGATTAGGTTCCTCGGCCTCCTTCTCCTCAGCCTGCAACAGCTAGACGTGGACAAAGGAAAAAAGAAATATGGGCCCACGGAGTGATATTTCACTGGCACCAGCTTGACGTTGATGGATAGAGGATCATTAGACATTTGCCAGTTTGCTTGGGCGTAGAGTTATTTTCAGCAGCAATGTATGGGAGAGGGAGCAGGGGCTGGAGGAGGGACTCTGTAGGATCTCACAGGGACACACATTCCACTTTGTTGGAGTCTTGAAGTGAAATGTAGGTGGGGGAAACCTCAGAGGAGCGCAATATGATACATTGCAGGTTTAGTTTTGTGAACTCTAATTGTATTCATAGTGCAGTGGTTCTCCCAACTTTGGGTCCTCCCCATAGCCCAGTCATCTGAAGTCAAAAACACCTTCACTGACACCACTGCCATGTTTCTAATCTGTTCATCTGGTTTTAAACAGGGTCGTTTTTATCTGTCAATTATATAAAAGGAGAACATTTCTAGCCCAGAATTTGAAACTTTTATCCATTTATGTTACCTTACTATTTCAACCATTTATCAATTCAATAGCTTTATGTGACTATAGTTGTATACAGTATTGCTAAAGCTCTGTATAGTTTCAACATATATACACAAATACAAACATATAAACAAACTGCTACATTTCGAACAGAAGCAAGAATAACAAGGTCTTTTATCAGGTTTTTAACAAGGAACACAAATTCATTCAATTCATATAATACATTAATACAAATTAAACTATGATATGAATAAGATGTGAGACATTTATCTATTACTCTTAGGTACAATTGTCCACCATTTCTCCTTTTTAACCATTTATACATTACTTTGGCATGTATATTTTAGCTTTAATCTTTTGCTTCAATGTAAATATGTATAAATATATTCAAAAGATAGTGAATTTATACCTATCATATACAGTGGGGCAAAAAAGTATTTAGTCAGCCACCAATTGTGCAAGTTCTCCCACTTAAAAAGATGAGAGAGGCCTGTAATTTTCATCCTAGAAATACCTCAACTATGAGAGACAGAATGAGAAAAAAGAAATCCAGAAAATCACATTGTCTGATTTTTAAAGAATTTATTTGCAAATTATGGTGGAAAATAAGTATTTGGTCAATAACAAAAGTTAATCTCAATACTTTGTTATAGACCCTTTGTTGGCAATGACAGAGGTCAAACGTTTTCTGTAAGTCTTCACAAGGTTTTCACACACTGTTGCTGGTATTTTGGCCCATTCCTCCATGCAGATCTCCTCTAGAGCAGTGATGTTTTGGGGCTGTCGCTGGGCAACACAGACTTTCAACTCCCTCCAAAGATTTTCTATGGGGTTGAGATCTGGAGACTGGCTAAAGTCTGTGTTGCCCAGCGACAGCCCCAAAACATCACTGCTCTAGAGGAGNTTGTAGCATGTAACTATTTTCCGTGTCTACATGATAAACAAACACTTATGCCACCCACATATTCTGGGCTATATCAAGCCAGGCTTGGCTAATGATGACAAACCTACGTAAAAGTACAAAGTGCTGCTAATTAGGCCTATGTCGATTATGGCTCATTAATGCTGATGTTGCCCTGACATGTTTTTGCCAATCATCACTGGAGAGGGCTCCAGTGCATCATTTTCTAATTACCTTAATTCGTCATTGTACTGATGCTTCAAGCATGTTTGTATCTGTGGTCACGTGTTTAAAATAGAATTAGGGGGGAAAAAGACCCAAAATGAACCAAAATACGGTTGTTTGAGCAGAAAGTGGACTGTCCACTCGCTCCTATTCGATTCTGTATGAGACATTGCTCCAAAAAATATCTTTCAACCACCCAGGGAAAAGAAAATGGATGATGTAATATGCACTTATTCCAGGGTGAGATTTCAAAGCTCAGAATGGGAGAAAGTCTCAGAAAAAGTTAGAAAAACTAGAATCCTTTACAACCTGAAATGTGATGGTTTTAATAGAAACCATCACATTCTAAGTGTGCAAATACATTTGTATGTTTTAAACCTCGCCCCATTGATTTCCACTGGAAGATCTTGCAATGATTTGTTGTTTCTGATCTCCAGTATCTGAGCATTTTAGTTTCTCATCCTACTCCAGTACATTTTTCATCCACATCTTTATCATTCCAGCAATTTTGTTGGATATACACGTACCATTGATGGATTTATTTAGAGTTTTGGTCCTACATTTCTCATCTTTTGCACCCCATTACCCTAATCTTGCCACTTTGACCTACTTTTCCACGCGTTGCGTTCCCCAGGCGCCTCAGGACCAAGCTGTTGCACTCCGACTCACATCTCAAGAGAATTATTTATATTGCCCAGGTCTGGGACCAGTCTAATTTGTGTGGAACTATAGAATACACAAACCTCAGGTTTGACATTTCTGTTGCTGAAGGCGAACTGTGAGCGCTGCTGAGAGATGGAGAATAAAACATGGCGCTGCAACGGCCTTTGATCTTCCTTTCCCTCCTTTTCTCTTGTTCAAAGGCCCAGTGAGGAGGGGTCCAGATGATGGGGGGTGCGGGGGCCCCGTCTCTCTGCCACCAACAGGCAGACCGGGGTGGCTGACCAGCACATTATTTATTTTGTTCTGCATGAGAGCAAGAAAGACGCGGAGAGAATTTTCTTTGGAGTTTTCTTTCATGCTGGGTAATCGCAGAAAGAAATATTCACATGCATGCATTAATATGCAAGTCCCCAGTAGGTTTAAAGTAAGCTTATATTCAATGAATTCCTCCACATCTTTGCAAGAGAGGGGCATGTTATACTTAAATGATCCCACCTGAAAGATATTTGTTACCTTTATATGAAATTCCTCGCAATAAATGCTTCTATTTTTGGCTGTTTATAATATATTTAATGTCGTGGTGCATACATAGAAGTAAAACAAAAATGAAATACACAGATAGAGAACTAGAAAAATATTAAAAATATAGTAAAATATAACAGTATTTACATTGAATTAAATTGAATGGATTAAAATAGAATAAAATATGGAATAAATAAATAGGCTACGCTATACCACAGAACATTTCGACAGGAAATACCATGTTATTCTTTTTCATCTTTTCGAAATGAGATTTTTTTCAACATAATTTACTGTTATATTTTACTATATTTTGTATTATTTTAAATATTGTTCTAGTTCTCTATCTGTGTTTTTATTAATTGTTTTACTTTTATGTATGCACCACGACATCAAGTCAAATTCCTCGTACGTATACCTGGTAATAAACCTGTTTCTGATTCGGTTTGTGCTGGAATCAAATATATTATAAACAACCAAAAATAGAAGGATTTATTGAGAGGAAACTGTTAATCTTCTCCTTCCAAGAGTTTGACACAAAACCATCATTCTAGAAATGACAGAGTCTCTGGATATGGGGCCCTCTGTGTCAGGGCAATCTGTTGATGATGCATTATGATAAGAATTGAGTGAAGTGGCTCTTTACTGCCAAGGGCCTCCAGAGGGGCCCGACCAACACCAGTAATCAAGCAAGGTCGAGATTGAGTCCCTGATAGAAGAGGGTCCCTGATTGCTCATAAGTAGCCCCCGGCAGCCTTCATTTAAGACACTCTTCCTGATTTTGATTGACAGCTGGTCAATCCAAATCAACTTCCTGTCGCAGCTGCTATCAGTGCTGGAGTTTACATCATATCTCTATGTTATCAGCTAAAAGAATGTGATGCACCAGCTGCTTTTTGCTATAATATCACTAACATCTCTATAGGAATTATCTTTTTTATAAAGCTCACAAAACAAACAGCTTCAGGGGAAACAGAGGAGAGCTGTTTTTGAGTTTCAACTGTGTAACCGTCGCTAAACGACCTCTGAAGTTTTGTTTCTGAGTTTCAGATCTACATTTTTAAAGCACAACAGTTTAAAGTGAGAACCTGTCTTCACATCAGATATCAGCCTTCAAGATATCTTTTCTCAATGTTAATGCAGATAAAATGCAGTTTTAAATGTGTATTCTTCGTTTCCCAGTGAATACAGCTACACTGGTTGACATAATGCTAAATATGCCATTGGTCAACCCCCTTGTTAAGTGACTTATACAGTATGTAGATTTTTTGGGGGTATTTTTGTATCTTAATCTTCATTTTTGGTTTAAGATTCAACAAAGATTATATCTTGATTATCTATAATGTATTGCATAAAATGTTAATGCCCATGTAATTCTTTGCGATATCTGCGGTCATCAGGCCTTCTTACTAAACCTTTTAAATACTCTCTAAATCTACACTAGTCTCAAGATTGTTTGCAATAATTTATTTTAATTCTATATATTGCACCTATTTCATTCTATTTCTTTGCCACATGGCATCCCAATTAGTTGTCTACTTTGTGAACCTCTGCCTTTTAAAAGTTTAATGTACCTAGCTAGCATTAACAAGCATAAGCTCTAGTTATTATTGTAGCATTGAAATTGCGCAAAGGTGCATTTTATTCCTTACTCAAAAAAACGTTTTGTCTGTAAGAAAGAGATGTTTCTTCTCCAAAATGTTAAATATTCTGGCATTCAACTGTTAAAAAAAGAGAACAATTTTTATTTATGGTCAGGTCTCAGGGTGTTTTTTTTTACATATGACTAGATTTAGAACGTTTTATCAAGCAACATCATTTGGTGAAAATGTTATCCAACTCCACTACAAAAGTGTTTCATTTAATAATTTCCACATGAAGCTTTCTTGCTCTTTAAAGGTGTGGTGTTGAATTATTGATGCAAGAGGATATCATGTTTGCTAACCTGTGAATATAACCGAGAATCTCTTCGTGTTAATTGCATCATAATGAGCACACTGTGACCCTGGTTACTCCAGACTCACACTTAAACATTCTCAGATGTCTTGTTTTTGCCAGGTTCAAAGCTTTGGAAACTGTGTCAATACCTGTAAGGAGATGGCATATTTACCAGGATACAATGCATAACAAGTTCATTGCAATTTCTTTCATCACTGTGAATCATACAGCTGTATTCATAAACCTCTGAGCTGTCGAGACGCGGAGACAGCACTGTGACAAAAGTCGACTACTTTAGAACCCACATCTTGGTCGTGGTGGGTTCTCAACTGAGCGGATTTTGCACGCTTCAAAACAGTTATTACTCAAATATTACTTCGACATGATATATTATGACTTTTCAAACGACATACTATACTACGCCTGGTTTCCACACACTATACCGTGCCTTATTTAGACAGAAAATACCATGATCTTTTGTTGTTATATTTCAACATTCTGATACACCAAGTTTATTTTAGACAAACTATACTATGTACTTGTTTCAGAACATTTCAACATACTATATGTCAATATAGACACTTTATTACAATTCTATATACATGTAGTGTATACAAAAAAAGCCTTGTTGAACATTAGTGGAGTATAAACAGTTGTAGTTAAAGGTAACATTCAATGAAAATATGCATGTAAGGTATAGATAAATAGTACTTTTTGGGGGGTAATTAACTTGATAAAGGGCAGATATCAATGAGAGCAAACATACATATATATATATATTAAATAAGAAGAAATAATCTATTAAGAAAACATTTTAAGACTTTTTTCTTTGGAAGTATGTTCCAGTGAGGACTTCCAATACTTCCACACTGTGTATGTGTCTTTGTCCGGGGAGTTGCTGTATTTGAATGCACTTTTCTTCCTTGGACTGTTAGCCTCGGTGGAGCGCCTCCATCAGGCCTTTCAACTACAAAAGCCTCATCAACAAGAGATATAAAAGACAACAAATAAATTCCCCTCCCTCTCCCTCTCTAGTTCTTTGAGCTCCCCACATGCCCAGCGATAGGCACCATTCTCTTTGTTTTCTAAATCATTGATGAATCCTCTTTGATTCCGGTTGTAGTCTATCAGAGGTAAACTTTATTTCTACTGAGTCACGATGGAATGAATTAAATCCCTTCAGTCTTTTAAGGAACTGAATGTCAATTTTATTTTCAGCAAAAAGGATAAAAACATCATTTGCACAATTCTGCCTCTTCAAAATAAATAATAATACATAATTGGTTGTACATGTTGGCACCCAATCGTAACATAATTAGTTAAAGCTGGAAAAACAACATAGCACACTGTGTCCTTTCACCATTACTTAACAAACAAACCAAGTGATTTCATTTCTGAATGACAATATATGCTGGACTCTGCAAACTACAGAAGCAAAATGCAGTTACTTACAAAGTTCATCTAGATAAGGACTTCAGAAACAATTCTTTTTTCTGGAGTCTAGGTGGCATGAACCTCGCTATCAAGCACAACAAGGACGGATCCTTCCACAAAGATTTCTCATGTAGAAGGCCCCCCCCCCCAACTCGTACTGTATAAAAGCAGAACAACCAAATGTTGACATTTTAGAGCTCAGAAATCATACATTGGACGTATAGAAAGGCGGTAGACTCAGACAAACACTACATTGTACATTTATCTGCTAAATGTATTGTTAGGAGAATAAAATAAATTATTCTTTCCTCTTCCTCCCAGTGAATACATCAAACCGACATGTCATTCTTTTGATTACTTGCACAACTTACAGTATGTCTTCCATCGAGTGTTTGTTTATTCTGTACGAGTGCAGCTACACATCTCATAGTGTCGAGAGGTATGAATAATATTTATGAAAAACAGCTTCTCATTACCCTGATCCCCAACCAAAAGAAAAGAAGAAAAAGAAAATAAGCCCACAGAAATTGTTGTCAAATTTCAAATGAGCAGTCAAGTGACTGCTGATTAGCCGCCAGGGACACAGTATTTCATGAGAAACTTCAATGTTTGTTTTTTTAGCACAAAGATAGCAAAGGAATGCATCAAAGCAGAAGAGTGCTGGGCCCGTGCCCATCGCTGGAATGAAAGGACAGGTGCCTCCCCGTAAAAATGTTCCAACATGTATGCATTCTGCAGTCAATGGTTGGACTGGAGCCTAAAATCTGCAACCTTTAATGTCTTTTGAACACAAGGTCTCCTCCTCAGTCAAGCCACTTTTGAAGTCTGTGTCCAAACTCACCATGGCACGCTTTGGAAGAATCCACACAAGGAGGTAAACAAACCAAAAAAACCTTTGATGTCAAAGTGTTTCTATTTCAATCTCTCTTGTGTTGAATTTTGTTCCTCCAATGCACTAAGGCAGACAAACTCATTTTTCTCTGACAATAAATTACTCTTTTTTTTTTTTTTTTTTTTTTTTTTTTTTTTTTATAGTTAGAGAAATGTTAAGAGAGACATTGAGGGGCTATGAGAAGACACTGGTGCCGTCGCTGTTTCCATACAGGTCGGCCAGCTTTTTGAACCGTGGCCCCCAGTTGCTCAGATAGTCATAGTTCTGATCCGAGTCTGTACTTAGAGACTCCAAGGAGCTTAGTGACTCCGCCACAGAGCCGCTGCCTTCAAAAGCATACGTCTGTAACGAGTCATAGGGGGGGGCCGACGGGTCCACGTCAGCATCTTTGAGTCGCTCCCAAATAAACTCTCGAAACACCACGTTGTCCGGCAGGGCCTTGTAGGGCGGGCGAGCGGTTGGTGGGTAATGAAAGAAGGTGGGGGTGTCCGGTGTGACGTCCCGCCTCACGTTGGGGTCCCTGATGACGTTCAGGTTGCGGAGGGTAACCATGTCGAAGGCCTCCGTGTCCTCCTCGCCCCCCCCCTCGTCGTCGTAGCGCACAATGTTCTCCCTGATGTCCCGCTCCTCCTCGAGGATCAGGGGCTCCTTCCTCCTGCGACGCATCGTCACTATCAGCAGCACCATCACTGCGGAGAAGAGGAGAAAACATGTCCGCGTCAATATTCAGTGGCTATTCTGTGCCCAGTCAGCGGAAAATATGCAGGGATATGGAACTTTTCTAAGAGCTGGAAACAGTGTGACAGCAACCAGGGGGGATGGCAGTGATATGATATACAAAATAACATTGACAGTATATACAGGGGGCAGGCCTACTGTATATGATAGGTATAAATTCACTATCTTTTGAATATATTTATACATATTTACATTGAAGCAAAAGATTAAAGCTAAAATATACATGCCAAAGTAATGTATAAATGGTTAAAAAGGAGAAAT
>NW_011334065.1:389679-390436 GCF_000735185.1 Notothenia coriiceps
GGGGGGGGATTTGGGGCTAATTAGATCTCAAAAGACTCTGAAAAGTCAGGAAGGAAACATGCATATTCAAACACTAGATTTACTGTAGGTGTTCGGGGAGGTTTTATGAGTTATATTCAGCTGAATTACACAATCAAATCAGAATTTGTAATAAATCATCTATCAGTGGGACTATTAAAACCCATCAACAACGGTTTGACACCTCTTATGTGCGTCGAAGTACCACCATTGTGTTTCCGTCTCCCGTCCTTCAGCTGCGAAACAAAGTCTGAACACTGTGGGAGATGTTTCTCTCTGCTGATCTAAGGGTGTTTGTGTGACATAATTAATGAAAATATTCATCGATCATGTCTTCTGCCACCCGCTAATTTACATATTTTTACATGAAGCAACTAAGCACACAGTCAACGCCCTGCTTAATAATTCACTGCCTGTTTTCCTCCAAGGTGTGAGCATGCTGGGTTTATTTTTCTAATAAAAGGGAATGGCACAATGAGAGGATGGAATTATCCTGGTTGTATTTAATTGAGTTTGACCAGGTCTGTGCTCAGTGTCGGTCTAATCTCCCCCGCAGCACTGTAGTCTCTCTCCCAGGGAGACAGGGGGAGGCCGATAAACTTTGAAGCCGCGCTGAGAACCTGCTCGATGCACCCTCTGCATTATTCATGAAGCAGGGACTAGAGCATCTTCAAATGGCCTGTCATTTCCTTTTACCCTCCATCACAATGGCCATATGCTGCACACACTAGAGGAGGGG
>NW_011334065.1:390511-416315 GCF_000735185.1 Notothenia coriiceps
GGGGGGGGAGGCAATCTCCAGCTAAACCCAGCCTAACAGGAACACGTATACTAACAGATACATCCACAGGTAAACCCACACAGGGGGATATGCACAAGTGGTAAAGTTTGGGGATTCAACAATCAGCCGTGGCATATTTCAATCTTTTTACCGTTCAAAACGAAACCTGCTCCCTCTGTTTCTATTCCCATATTCCTGCCATAGAGGGTGCCAGAAAAAGTTCCAAACAAAAGGGAACAATCAAAAAGTTTTCATATGAAGTTGTGTGACATTTTTTGCAAAGGTAAGAAGAGCACCGGTATAATTGTTCTCATAGGAAATAAAAGATGTAAATCACTTACAGTGAGGTACCGCTCACTTTTGTGTTTCCGAGCTAAACAAAGTGTGGAGGCGTTATTGTTGTTTGAGTTTAAGTCGCATGGTTTCCAGTTCCTCAATTCTTTTCTCAGATCCATGACATTTTTGTCAGCCACCCCGGAGTCCTTTCAGCCGTGTTTCGCTAGTTATTTGTATTTACGGAGTTTGTTTGCGTGACAAAACAACACACGACACGTCCCTGAGAGGTAATTGCCGTCATCTGGACTCCCTAATGTCTGTCATTCAGCATTAACATATCATTAGCTCTTTCTGGGACCGTTCACTCAGAAAATCAGAGGTCTCCGTAGACCAGAGGCTCCATCAATATGGCAAAACCAGTTGACGCCTTCTCTTTGTTGTTCTCAAGAGAGGGGAGCAGAATGAAGAGAGGCAGGAGAGCAATAATGGTATTTTACGTGATTATATTAATTTGTAAAATGTTGTATTTATGGCTCGAGTATATGCACAAGGAAGACAATCGACACTTCTTTCTCTGACCTTCACCTTGAAGTAAAAAGGCGCCGGAGACAGATTGTGGAACGTGAAAAAAATGCATATATGGTTCCCGAAGGGCTGACATGGATTCTCTTAAAAATAACATCAGCCTTAAAGTGATTCGTTTAAATGCTATTGTAAAAACTCTGTCCTTGTTGAATGGTGGAGATGAACTGCGTTACCTTGATACCTAATGACAAAACATCTGGTCGATTGTTCCTACGCTGGGATGGAATTGCTATGGCTCCAGCATTTAGTCTTAGTTAATACCTTGTTTTGACATCTGTAATGGCACGAAGTCGAACTTGTTTGTGTTGTTGTCGTACACATTAAAGGTAGCTGCTCTGAAGTGAAGCTGAACTTCTCTTTTAGAGATTCAAATTGAAATACAAACATGGAAGGCCAGACATGACTTAACTCTTATATGGGAAAGGTGTTGATGTGCCAGCAAGGTTAATCTGGTTTAAACAAGAAGAAGTACTACGAGTGGAAGGAGCAGCCTAATAGCAAATAAATAAATTACAGCGGTTCACAATCTCTCCTAAATACAGATGTAGTTTCTTCCATCTGTGCAAAGCAGGTCAAACACAAATAAACCATATTTTCTTCAGATACAAAATAATAATAACCTTGTACACAAAGTGTCATCATAGTTATATGTTTGTATAGTACTTCACCGCAAATATTGCCAACCATATATGAGACAACTATATCCTTGAATAACAACAAATAACAAAACGAGAAACACAAAATACAACTTATTTCCCAAATATATTTAATACAATATGATTCCCATTTACAAATCGTTTTGTAAATGTGAATGTAATATAAATTGTTTAAACTTGGGACTCTCTCTGCCTTTATTATTTGTACTGCTTTTCTACTTTGTAATGAACTGTTAGAGTGGAAAGTAATGACGGGAACATTTTTATTTTATTGTCTTTTTCTTTTTAAAGGAGAAAGAGATGTTGCAGTTATCCTTCATGTAATCCACTATTTAGATATTTAAAAAAGATGGTATTGGGAATTCAAGTGGAAGCAGTAGATTTGAAAGAAGTTGAATTAAAAGAAGCAGAATAGTTACAAATAGTATGTAACGATGAGAGAAATGGTATATCATATATCAACTGATACAAATAATGAAAAGTGCCAAGCTGGTTCTAGCATCCTTTTAAAAACATGAATATTGTTATATCTGACCAACTTTAGGTGTACTGATGAAAAGTCTTAAAAACCTTCTTTACTTCACCATATTTCATGTTTAACTTATATGGACTATAAATTACGGAATATCAAATTGATTATGTCTTTGTGAAATCTGAAACATGAGATGCGTCTTCTTCATGACATTAGATTAAAATAATCTGTGTAGAGTGTAGTAATTCATATATTGTCAACATGATACAATCATTTTAGCATGTTATTTTTAGCAGTTTAAGGGGGCAAAGTTTACCAGGTCAAGTAAATAAAGAATCAGGAAATAATGATAACCAAGTGAAATATAATTTCATATCACTGCAATACGATTCCTTATGATATATTTTTCTAGAAAATCATAGAGGTGTTTTATTTAATAAAATCACAAGGTAAATACCAAAATCCAACACTAATACAAACATATGTTATATTAAATGAATGCAAATGTCATACGGAATTGTAAAATATTTTGTAATATTGCCAAGAACAATATGATTCAAAGAGATATATGGGATGGTGAGAAGATATGTCCTTACATAAGATATTCTTTGAGCACATTATTGCTTTATAATCAATAGCAATCTAAAATCGCAGGCCCAGTCAGTATTTCTATTATCACAACACAGATAGCAAACACAGCGGGGGAGAAAAGTTTGAGCCACTCAGGGCTTCTTGTATCAATCAAATACGTTAAAAAAAACTCAAGGTTGCGACATGGCTGGCAGCTAAATAAAGCTATCTGGCCAGGGGACAAGTTAGGCTCCTGATGGGCGGATCAACACATGCGAGACAGTGAGTAAATATTTCCTGTGGACGGCCATTAGAAAGTCACTGTTCGGTGGTAAAGGCTGTCTAATCCTTAATGGTTTCTGTTTCAAATTCAGCAGACAGAAGGAAGCTGATCCAATTCCCCCCATCCTGCAGGACACAGATCTGCATTTCCTCCGCATTTTGATGAAACAGCAGCCAAGCTGTCCGCCTCCATTAACAGCCCCTCTGATTTAACACCGCGCTCTGACAACCCTGCGTGTGTGTGTGTGTGTGTGTGTGTGTGTGTGTGTGTGTGTGTGNACACAGATCTGCATTTCCTCCGCATTTTGATGAAACAGCAGCCAAGCTGTCCGCCTCCATTAACAGCCCCTCTGATTTAACACCGCGCTCTGACAACCCTGCGTGTGTGTGTGTGTGTGTGTGTGTGTGTGTGTGTCTGTGGGTGCATATAATAAATATGTTGAAGTGCCTGATGTATGTCTTTGGATGTGTATGTTTATATTGCTTTATAGCAGGGGGTATAAAGGTATCATGACCGGGACACACTGGGGCTATTTTTAGAAAAATCTACACAGCCCGAAATCAGTTGGGAGACACAAAAATGATATACTGTATACATGTCTCAACCTTGCATGCAATATACTTTATGAGTGATACACTGTACACTATAGGCCTATAGATGTATATATAGGAGTAAAGTCAGGGAATACGGGGGTAACCATAGGCGCATTAATAACAATATTTATTATGAATATGTTTAAACCTATGGATTTCAAATACTTGCCATGTGATTTGGAGAGTTATGTTTAACTTTAATGTGATTGAGTTCCAGTGCAGAAGCAACCCAATGCAGAAATGTATAATTTTTTTAATTATTTTGTAATATTAGTGAAGTAAGTGGCTAGGGGATGTGTGACAGACAGGAAAAAAAGAAAGCGTCAATGGTCTACTGACAAAAGAATGTTGGTAAAAAAAAACTGCCAACATTAGTTTAGTAATGCTAATAGAGTAATATTATCACTATTATCATATATATAGTAGATATCATATATAATATAATAATAATAATAATAATAATAGATTTAATTTGTTAGCGCTTTTACAGGTGCTCAAAGACGCTTTACAGATAATAGTGAAGAGAAAAGAAAAGAGAAGAAAGGAACAACAAATAAATATATAGTTAAAGTTAAAGTCAAATAATACAAAAACAATCACACATTAAAAGCCAGTTTGAAGAGGTGAGTTTTTGTGAGTTTTCTGAAGGTGGTGAGGTCAGTGCAGTCTCTGATGGGTTGTGGGAGTGAGTTCCAGAGGGAGGGGGCAGCGACGGAGAAGGCTCTGTCCCCCCAGGTCCGGTGATTGGTGCGGGTGGGGATGGATAGGAGGTTGGCTTCTGATGAGCGGAGGCAGCGGGAAGGGGTGTGTTGGTGCAGCAGGTCTGTGAGGTAGGGGGGGGCCTGGTTGTTGAGGGCCTTGTAAGTTATGAGGAGGACTTTGAAGTGGATTATTTGACGGACGGGGAGGTTCTGGAGGATGGGAGTGATGTGGTCTCGGGAGCGGGTGTGGGTGAGGAGGCGGGCAGCAGAGTTCTGGATATGTTGGAGTTTATTGAGGATATATATATAGACTAATATAGACTTTGTTTTCAGCCAGTGACGTTATTTGCATTTAGCAATCTTTGTTGTTTTCTAATTTAACATTGATTTGATGCCTTTCAATCCAAATATATTAACCTTCAATTTGACAGATTTCATGTTTTCAAAATATCTGTACAGAACATATTTAAATGTCTCTTTCTTCATAGCAAACACTTATTAAAGTCAACTCTTTGTTATTTGTAAGGAGATCTGTTGTTAACTAGCAACAGTCAAGGTTCTGACCTGACATTAAAGATTGGAGCTTAACTAGCAGCGTGTATTATAACACAACAAGGCAGAATGTTTATTGTCAAGTGCTGTCATCTTTTAATACAGGGTTTATAAGCCAGAGACAAGGACAGTATAGTGTAAAGCAGCCCTCACAGTATTTTCCAGGTCACATCCTTCTAACACTATCAGAACAAACATGGCTGGTGGCTCGAATACTCAAACTTTGGGGTCTGCCTAATTCCACCCGTGCTTGTCACAGTTATGTTGAACAATGATCAACACAGCATGAAGGGCACAAAAAAAACTGCATATTTCTGTTCTACCTCCACGATGACGTGTATGCACACAATGGTAACTACTAGAAATTGGCTAGAAATTGGCCAATGAGTTCAGACGCGCTTGTAATGTGACTTAAATTGCATGCCCTTTCAGGCAGGGGAACAAACCTCCTCAATGTCAGCGCTCTCTCCCACATGTTGAGTGCTTAGTTTACCATGCAGTACAAGATCTCCGGGCCTGTTTAGTATTCACCCACTTGAGTTTCCTAAAGGTTACCAAACCTAATTAGACATTTATGCAGGATCTTCAAAGGTCCCTCCGTTATTAATGATGTGCTACTTCTGAGGACTGCATCGATGGCTTTTTTTCTGACTCCAAGAGCACATGCCTCACAATATGCGCATACACAATGGAGACACGCAGACATCCAAAATGCAAGAAGAGACATGTGGCTGGCTGCCTAAGATAACTGAATTGGCTGTACTAAACTAAAGTGCACACTGAATACACTATTTGACAATGCCAGGGGTAAATGCAGGATCAGATACACCAAAGGAAGGATGTCATTAAAGTGTGGCCCCAACCACCCCCCCTGTGCCCCGCCAACAACATTGGGCTACTGTCAATCTGACACTGCCTAATCACATCAGAGCGCAGTCAATGGCTACCTGTCAATTTGACAATCCTCAACGCCCATTTGATCAGAGCACTGTCAATATGTGATTGATTTGCTACGAAGAATCAGCGCACCACACTTCTCACAACCAACCAACCAACAGGAGGGGGGACACGACCCGAGGCTGTGTATCGTATACACGCACTCAATTATATATTTTGAAAAATGTTGACTGGGGTGTTGTTGTTCTCTGCTGGAGTAATGTGTAAAGGGGAAATCCAGATAAAAGCAACAGCAGCGAGGGATGGTGTCGACCGAAGGTGAAATACAAACAAATTCATTTATTATTCCTTTTTTAGATTTTTTTTCAGTAAAATCACAAATGTTATGTGCATGGAAAACAGTTATTAAATACTAAACGATCACAGGCTGCAGTGATCAATGTTTCAGGGCACTGGGCTCTGCAGAAGAGCCTAAGACCCTGCCAATGTTTTTTCTCATTCTCAACGCTGTATTTATTTCTGATAGAGTTTTCTGATTTCCCATGGAACCCCCCCGGATTGGTTTTTGCCCCAAATCCCCTCCCCTCCCCCCCATTGGCCAGAGAATGGCCACTAAAAAAGGCCTCTTAAAGCCTACATATAACAGCTCAGAGTCCCTGCATCATTAAAAACAACACCTAACCACTTAAACAAAAAAACACGAACAAATATTTACTTAAAATCTCTAAAAAAGAGCAGCACATTTTCTAAACAATAATGCTAAGGATAACTCATGAGTAACACACAACTATGTTACAGCAACTATCATTCTTTACTTTCATTCCTGGTACATAGGCTATATTCCATAACTGATAATAATAATTAAAAGCTGAATATGATGAATATTAACATGGTCTCAGTATCTTGTGTTTAGTGTGATTTGTTTAATCTATTCAGTTTTAAGGCAGTGTAAGGAACTTTGAACAAAGTATTTGCATTTTAAAGAAGTCCTTTTCCTGTTTCAGCTCTATTCAAATGTTTTGTTTCCATATTATAAACAGCAGAGAGAAGGAAACAGATGGTAAAACCTTCCAGAGTAAATCATCTCTGTGCATTGATGGATGGTTTGATTGTTTGGATCATTTTCCAACGAAAAAGAAATCACAATTGTCCTCCTACTGCATGCATTAAGGAGGTAAAAAGAGGAGAAGAAAAAGTATAATTATTCCATTTGTGCATTCTCCTCAGGAAAAAGTAAAAGATCCTCCAGAAAATATCAGTGTCAGATTTTAAGTGCTGCCTTCAGAGCAAAACCCAAGACCTGTTCCATCCATTCCTCATGCCCTGAATTTGGAATTAGATCCGAGAAAACGTGTAAAGGCTGAAATAATAAAAACCTGTGACACCTCCAGCCTCTCTTTATCCTTAAACATGATTAGCCTAATCTCATTGGCAAATCATTTTTGCAATTATGCAGCCATGTTTACATCCACTCTCAGCAGTGCCCTAGGTAAATGTAATTGACATGGCATCCCAAATAATCAATTATGAATGACAGCTAATTAGTGGTGAGCAGGGGCCATCGCTCTCTGAACTGTCAAAGTCCACTAAATGTACTGTATGTCATGAGTGTGGACATTGACAAAAAACCTCTCAGGGCTTTACAGATTTGGGTGTCTTTTTGCTGAGGAGACTTCACTAATCATCTGTGAAAAGTGCGTGTAGTGTGTGTGTGCATGCACGCGCCCGCACGTGTACGTGTGTGTGTACGTGGAGTGCATGTGTTTTATAATAATAAGGCGAGTGAAAATGAAGAGGAGCTAAACTGTGTGAGTCATTTCTCATTTCCTTGCTTCAGTGCCTGTCAGAAGAAAGCCCTGCATTTTGAATGATGGTTCAGACAACAAAAAGTGAACAACAAACCCTGTGGCTCAGAGGAGAGAAATGGAGGAAGGAAAGAAAGTACGAAAGTAGGAAAGGAAAAAAGAGAGAGAGAACCAATGACAAATACAGATTTGGAAAGAATGACCAAAGCAACAACAAAGCAAAAATCCTTACATCAATGCCTTGATAATACCACTGAACATGCCCTGAAAGTAAAACAAAATAGAGAAAGAAATTACCTATACAGTTGGCACTCACACAGTTTTGGAAGGACCTTTCAAGGGGCTGATTTAATGTGAGAGCATCAATCCTTTAGCGGCACAGGGCCCTGACAGCAAGTGAAAGTAATCTCTTCTTTATTAATGGGACTTTTCACTTTGAACCCCAAGTCTTTGGTATTCCATAATATTAGTGCCATAGTAAAGACCTAAGGAAAGAACAATATGATATCAGATCAAGTGGATATGTTATGTATCATAAGTGGAAAGTCTTTCATTCCTAATTCAGCAGCTCCCTTTGAGAAAAAAGATTAGATCTAATGAGCCAAACTCTGAAAATAGCTTTTCACGCATTTTGATTATATGAAAAAGTCCCATCGCAAATGTGGAGAGGGACATTATTTCTCAACAAAGGAAAACCAATTATTTGGAAGCCTTGGTTTAATATCAATTAAATGCAGCATTTTCCCACGAAAACAATGTAAAGATGTATACAAACATAATTACTAATTTGTTCAATAGAATAGGTAAGGTCCTATTTGTTGGAAAGTAACCAAGCAACCCTTCAACTGTCATCGGATTCAATTGACTGAATTCTAAATTGGTGCATCAATTTTTCTAAGGGAGCCCTTTCCAAATGGCAATCAGACTGTATTAAAAATGAACAGTCTCTGTGATGTCAACCATAGGTTTTTAAGGAGTAAATATTGTGAAATTCAGTATGGTTGGCTACTGCAGTCGCCGTCTTGGCATCGCCCACAACGCATAACTTAGCCACATTAGCTGAAGCGCTTGGGTTACCTGGCATAGCAGAGATATTTCTGCTGTAAAGTTGGGCCAACAGGGATCTACCTTCTTTTGGAGCTATCCCAAGGTGGCCATTCAAAGAACACCGTTTTATGCATTGGCTCTATTCTTTAGGACTGGAGATTGCAGCTTAAAATACACTATACTCTGTAAGGGCTCAAATTCCCCAAAAGATAAGACTATGTTCTCACATGGATGTGTTTATGCAATTTTAAACACAACAGCGAAACATGTGTCGCCATGCATAAGTTCAGCATTCCAGGGCAAAAACTGTGTCCGCCGAAGGGAAGGGATATTCTTTGTGACTAGGCTATAGAGGTTCTAGTCACAGCAAGACATTCAGAAATCCCTAATGCCCAGTAGAAGACGCTACTGTGTTCATGTAAGAAATGACTTCTAGAAGTATAGCAAAGTATCAGGGCTTTTTAATTAACTGAAAAGCAACTGGCTCATCAAGGAGAGCTCATTATTTGTATGTTTTATCAGAGTGTAAGGTTCGTTAGCTTCAACAAAAAAGTGCGTCCCAACCACTAAAAGGGAAACAGGAAATGATACAAGCAAAGTAAGTGCTAAGCACACTTTGTCAGTGATAATGATGGCTGTGTCTGGTTTTGAAGCAGAGCCTTTAGTTGAAGGATGACCTCTCTCACAACACCACTCTATTGGCTCTTATGTAGCTTGCTGTTGATTTTTCTATGAGCCGCTGTGAATTGCAATTTGATTTGTCAATGGAAATGGCAGGACATGTTTTTATGTTTATTTTATGCTGGAGTCAAAATGATGATTGGTGATTAGCAACAGGCTCACTAACTCTACAATAACACAACAGTCACAGTCTGATCTGCTTTCTCTAATTTAACAAAGAAGACACCAATTGTGCTGGTGCTTACAAAATGGATACTGTCTTAGTTTACATCATCACCATAAAGCTTAAAATGAGGTGTATGTTCTCTTTTGGTGTGTTCAATGAGGGCTAACAATGTCACAGATGCTAATCACTTTTTTAACACCTGTGTAGGTTGATTGGTTCTGCACATTTGCTGTATATTCACTTTTAGTTAGGATTTTAAATGGGTCTTACTGATCATATGTTGTGTCAAACATAACCTCTTAATAAGATGGCAATGAGTAAAATGATTTTATTTAAAAGGTGAGTTGTCCCGTCCCCTTTCACTCACAGCATATATGCTTTTTAATGTACAATTATAATAATGGCAATGGCTAGATAACATTGATTAGTGTCCCTGTATGTTTTTGGTGTCCCATGCAGATGTTATCAGCTGTAGCTAGCTACCTGATCATGCTAGTGTCAGCTGTAATAGATAAAGATTGGATTATTTAAGTTTTCTCAATTTCTTGTGTTCCCGTTCAAATGTCCACACACAATTATTGTACACAATGGGTCATTCATTTCAGATTTAAGTAATAGCAGATTTTCTTATTGTGGATTTTGCTTGGAAGATGGACCACAGTCCATGGAAGATCACGCAAATGGAAAACTCTGTATATACAGAAAAGAGACCTGGCTGACTTTTAAAAGTTTCCAGCGGACTCATTTAAACACAAGAACCCTGTCAAATGAATCTAAACTAGCTACGCGATCACATTAGCCGTGACCCCACATCAGGCCAGATGTGTCAAATTCCCTTTCGACTCTCTGGCTGGGAAGAAACACAAAGATATGGACAAGGTTGAACCTATACTATCACATTTTTGAAAAGGGTAAAAAACATACACAATGTAATCACGGTAGAGGGGAGTTGGTTGAGCAAATGTCAATTTCTAATTTAAAACTGTATTTTCAGCAAGCTCCATCAACCAAAAACTAAATTAATCTTGCAAATGCTCCTGATAATAATCAATTTGCCTCAAGTGATTTGAAACTACCAACTGTCTTGTAAACAAGGCCACACATTACCATCCAACACAGCCAAACATTAGCTTGTGATGAACAATTATACTTTCCAAATCGTTACCACAGCATTACTACTTATAATTTGTTTCTTAGAAGTGTGACATTCCCCTAGTCTCACCACATTTCGGGAAAGTTAATGGACCAGAGTGGTTAAGGCTCACATGACATAACTTGCCAGAAATGTTTTCTGAAAATGCCAGAAATATTCAAGTTTGCATAATCTTTTAACACATTTGCTGTCAGATTTGACAGCGGCACACATGCTGTGATAACAGCCTGGATATGTGTAGGCTCACACATGGAAGTGTTCTCTACTGGTGTTGATAGCTTGCTTAAATATTATAGTGTTGAGCATGATTTCATATGTATTATTGTGATGTTAAAGCTTAAGTCAATGTCCTGTTCCTGCCTAATAACTTGCAATTTGACAACGTGTGGATAATCAAAGACAAGTTGTAATGTATAAGCATATCCAGTATTCACATATATTTCCCAACACCTAACTATTCATCTTTTCAAGTTTCTTACTGTGCTAGCAGAGATCAGATAAGATATGGGTTTAATTTAAGAAGGGCTCTCACTTGGTTAAAAATACATCTTCCTTAAAATCATTCATGTGGGGTGACATGGGGTCATGTTGAATTAAAAAAGGCTGGCAGTTTTGACAATTATGTGTATTGTAACTTTATAACATTAATTCAACTATTAATTACTTTTTGTTCGATTGTTAAACATAGACTTAAAAAAACGTTGCAATACTCAGAATATCTAAATATTAATCTTCATACACTTTAATTACAGTAACTGTATAATCCCCAATTGCACATCAATTAATTGATCAGCCAAACCTTGAGGCGTACATGTATGTAACGATTTATTTTTCTTTACAAAAATGGATCTCAAAAAACCTTTCAGGCATCTTTTCAATCAACTCACCATGTGCCAAATGAGAGCCCCCTCTCAAAGACCCTCAAGTGAGCATTGCGGGACTTTGTGATGAGTCTGGCAATGGCTCTGAAAAGAAGAGCTGAATCTATAACCTGTGCAGAGGACAGAGACAGTTGACGGAGCGAAATCTTTCACATTGCTGTAATGGGTATAATTACACAAAGAAAAGGGCTGTTAGGTTAAATTACCCGTGATATTCACCATGGGTAATGACAGAAATTCAGAAGGTTAAATGACACCGAGAGCTGAATGACTTTTGACATTACGGTACTTTTTGAAAAGGAAATTATAACAGGGCCTTTATGGGAAAATCCAATAACCTACATGTTGGACTGTGGAGATTGGTCTGAAAGGACTTTCAAAAGACTTTTTTTTTGAACATCTGTGTCTTTAGAAGCCATTGCGAGATAATGATTTTGCAGTGCCCAGATAGATTGTTTCCAACAGTGAAAGCTATTTGAAGCTCACTTTGAGTTGCAGTAATGTCTGGAAAATGTCCTGCTGAGTGGTGCACCTACTCATAAAAGTAACCACGGCAGAAAAAGGAAAAGCTGAATAGATTCAAACAATTAGTTGTTTCCCTTATGTTGTATCTTTGCCTAAGGCTTTCCAATTACTTTCCACATATGTTTGAATGTCTTTGTATACAGTTTCTCCTTCAGTGAGAACTGTATGCTCTCTGGTCTAAACACTGACCTTCGCAGACAGCAAACAGCCCAATTAGTGGATGAGAAGGTGAAGGAGGCTGGACCTGAGCCCCTTGTAATTACCTCGAGTCACCCCACGAGCAGCCACCCACACAATAACGCGTTCATGTACTGTTTTCCAATAATACTGTAGGCTAAATGACCATGAAGGAAGAAGAGAGCGCAGCACTGTATATTATTATAATTATCTTTAAAGTGCTCTTGTATAAGACTCTCTTTATACATTTCAAATCTTCTCTTACTTTGCTGAAGTTTTGCTGCCAATCACCCATATGATCTCTCTCCGCTGCTGATTGGCTTACACAAGTCGTGTGATCTGCTCTCCCGTGACTTCACAAAAAGGAAAGTCATATCATACAGCATAATCCATGTTAAACAGTTCATATATAATGGATAGTCTTCTGTAAGTAAAATGTAATTTCTGTAAGAAAACGCTAATCAGGAATCAAAATCTCTATTTGAAAATGATGTTGACATTCACATAACGAAAGAATACGCATTAAATAATATAATTTCGTAAGGGTAAATACAAAAATACACATAATGTACAGAACAAATTGTTATGAGCCAAAATACCAAATATAAAACTAGATAAGAAATGACCTAGTAGTACCATAAACATGTATTTGACTGATCAGTAATACTGTAGGTATTATACAATGAGTGTAATATCATTACACTGTAATATTTATAATAATTAAAGCATGAATTCCATTGTTTTACTCTTTAACAGCCACAAATTAATAATGTGATAATACTGTGTTTCCAGCTTGTTCCACTGTCCCTAAGCGGACTAAATAAAATAAAATTAAAATAATGCAGCTTAAAAGTTTGGGGAAAAGTTACATTACATTTTTGGTAGATCACTGGATGCAAACTGCAGTTTCTGGAGTTGAGGGAAAATGCAACGAACACGCAACATGTCGGCATGTTAATCCTACCTTTGCAATTTAGAGAGGATAGTCCTTATTTGCACAACTGCAAGAGGTCGCTTGTCAGGAGAATACAGGTTGTTTTAGCATTTATACAAATGGCTTACGATGTAGGACGAAGATGGAGTTGATTGTTGCATAGAAGTGGGTGTAGAATAAACCCCTTGCTCTTAGATTTGAAGGCACTAAGACAAAGTCTAACATCAACATTCATATTAGCCATAAAAAGTCATAAATGCTCTCAATGTTCAAAGAGTTGTACACAGAATTGATGCGTACATAATGTAATCATTATGGATTGATTTCATCTAAGAGGAATGGCTTGTCATTTTATGTAATACACTATGCTTTCTAGCTTGAAGCAACACGAGAATTAAATACTTTTTTCATATCGGTATGATAAATATAAGGCTACAGCCAGGCTCCAGTTAGCCTAACATAGCAACAGAAGACTGTAGAAAGGAGACATTAGATGATGAAAGTGGCATAGCACAACTAAAGCCTCCAAAAAGAGTCCAGTCTTCATGCTAAGCTAAGCTAAGCTGACAGGCTGCTTTTGATTTATATTCAGCGCACATTAATGAATCAGGTACAACTCTCGACAAGGAATTATTCATAATGCTGAGCCTTTCCTTTAAATGCAACTTTTAGTCATGGCTGATCGCTCATTGGAAGTGAAGTGAACTTGTCCATCATGGCAAAGGTTAGAGAAACAGCCATTGAAAGAGTAGAAGAAGAGACCCTCAGAAGATGGTGTCTTCCTCTCCTCCCCAATACCAAGGGGTGAGTCTTACTGTGTAGGTTCTGGGATTACTAACAGGTTGCTCAGGTTCAAGCTCCGTTGTAGATGAGTCCAGTGAGCTCAGGGACCCTGTGGGAGAACCCGACCCCTCATAAGCATAAGTTCTTAGGCAGTCGAATGGGGGGACGTAAGGATCGAGATCAGCCTCTGTCAGCCTGTCCAGAATAAACTGCCTGAAGACGTCGTCGTCCGGCCCAATGAGGTGGGATTCTCTGAGGGACATGCGTATGCTGGCCCTGACGTCCTCCCTCCGCAGCCTCCTCTCCCTCCTCCTGGGGTGGCGGCGCAGCGGGACCGCAGGCTGGCAGAAGTTGAGGTCGGCTCCTACACCCCCCGTTTCTCCGTAATACAGCACCTTCTGCGACACCGTCTCAGGCAGCTCCAGCTCTTTCCCCTCCACCTCCAGCTTCTCCTGCTGCTTCCGCCTGTGCCTCCTCACCACCAGCATTAGAATTGACAGCACTGCAGACACGACACAGCAAGAGCTCATTACCAACATACACCAGGGCATGAGCTTAGTAATAAAAAAACGCATCTTAAGTGCTTGATGGAGATTTAGAATGTACTTGTGCAAAGGAAATAATAGCAGTCAGATTTGTTTTTCTGTAACTTACAGTATAGTGGATGTAAAATTCAATTTGAACGCAAATGAAGTTATGAATTATCTTTTTTAATTTCAGCTCACGCACAACAGGAAGACTTCTTGTATTTGCTCCATGTGGCACAGAATGCTAAAAGAGTTTATATTATTCTGCCGTGTTTTCAGCGTGTATTGTTCTCATCCGACAGAATGTTAGCATAGCAGGTATTGTCATTAATCTTTCATGTGATGGGCAAAGGGAGGACACACAGCAGCCGAGGTCATAATAAAGCTCTTCACTATGCAAACCCATCAATGTCCCATGGTGGCATTGCTGCTGATGTATTGCAACCAATATGCTCATTACCTGACATCATCGCTCTGCAAGCTTTCAGCATTTTATAAGTGTGTTAAAGGCACGCTGGTGAGTTTTAAAAAAAGGAATTCAAAGGAAAGTACAAACGTGTTAATGAAAACATCCTGCTGTTTAACACACGTTTATATACTTGCCAAAATGATGTGAGTTGGAGCTGCTCTAGCTCAACAGATTCGCTGAAAGAGAATGACTTTTTTACAAGAAAATATCACAGATGTATCTATCTACGAATGTCTGTATGTGTGTGTTTGTTTCTTCTATCGTTACATCTATACTTCCATCTTTACTTTGTATCTATCTGTCTATCTACAGAGTACACATTTTCACACATCCTTATTATACCATAGTTTGATCATCTTGACAAGGCTTGAATGTGAATACAAGATAAGACCATGCTTTCTTACCTATAAGTGTGATAAAGCAGACCACAATTCCTAACAAGGTTTGCAGGCTGACCCCCATAGACAGGGCGAGGGCCTCCACCCCCCCTGTGGGACAATGGCCGGCAGGCTGGCAGCTGCATACACTGATGGTTAAAGTGTTGGTGCTGGAGAGAGCTGGAGATCCACTGTCAGTCACCACAACAGGCAGGAGATACTGGGTTCGATCCTTACGCGTAAAAGAACTCCTGCGTGCCACGATGCCGGCTGTATTGTCTAAAAATGAAATGTAGAGGTGCAGTTTTCAATTTCTTTAAAAAAACATGAGTAGCACTTCCACTGTGAGTGCTGATATTGTGGGGGAATTCAACAGACACACGTAATGTGATTTAAAATTCAATCCAAGCTCTCAGAAAGTCTGGAGCACCTTGTCAAATCTCATTTTCAGTGTGTACAAAAGTACATTTGTAAAGTATACTTCAGAGTCCCCATAAGACTTCATCAAGGTACCTAACAATTACTTTTCAGAGTCAAATATGCCCTGTGAAATATGGAAATGTGTTTTATAATATATGTGATCCATTATTAATTCCCTGGATGCTGACTGGAAGGATGTGTTGTTAGGCAATCACCCATACACTGCACCTGCAAACAGTACATCCCCACTCATTTGCACATTCAAACATCCCACTGTTGAAAACTTGAATCATATTTTCTGCTCGATTTTTGTTGCCCATTTCATTATAAACTTTGAGAAAGGGTTGACTGGCTACTGACTTCAAGGCAGACACTTTCAATGTACTTACTTGAGGAATGTGTCAGCCACAAAAAGGGAACACCCAACTGAAGGATGTAATTCCAAAATGTGGAAGGAACACTAGTGTTATAAAAATGATTGTGATTATGAAAATGAGCCCTTATTCTGCCTTTGTCCCAGTTTCCCCTGCTCATACAGGTGGTGGTTTAGCCGCAGCCCACTATCATTCTCCCAGTCATCAAAAGGGACTTTTAAGTAAGGTGTCATTAGGTGTTATATTTTTCGTTTTCTTTTGTCCCTCAGGTTAAAGCCCCACAATGTAAAAATGTCCATTATTTGGAGGAGAACATTTCCTGGTGCAAGTATAATGAAACTATTTTATTTCATGCTCAGGATAAGATAGTCAGAAAGACTCGAAACAGTGGGAATAAGCTTGACCTGTACTCTACAGCTGGAACATAAATGATATGATTTTATGAATAATGTGTGAATGAAATGATATACTGTAATGGCTCATTCTACATAATGAGTATTGTGGGAACTGAATGTATTTAAAAGCTGATATTTATTTTTGCTTTACTTCTGCATTCACTTTAATGCTAGTTGTACTCAAGTATACTATCAGGATACTTCTTCCACCATTGTTAATAATAACCTTGATTGTCTCTGATGGTAAAGTTTGGGTTGATGTGTTTCTCGCGGACCATAGAGAAGTAGAAATGGTGTCCCTCCACAGGGTCGTCCGGATCAACAGCACTGAGCAGCTGAATGAGCTACGAGACACAAAGACATTACTGAGAAAAGAACAAGTGGACTTTCCTGCATGGATACCATTATAATGTATTTCTCAGACTCTCAGTCAGCAGGTGACAGTGTTATGAATGTAACATGGTATAGTGCTGTACAATTGCCAAATGACTCCTTTTGAATCCAAAATACTACATTGATGTAATACAATATGTTGCAATATGAGAACTTTTACTGTCCATTTCATGGACATTCTCAATGCCACACTGCTATAATATAATAAATCATGAACATCAGTGCATCATAATATACATACTTCTCCCGCCTGTGTTCCCTCGCAGATATACGGCTGGTAATCTCTGGCAAGCCTTGGCACATTGTCGTTTATGTCCAGCACTTTGATGAACACCACCACAGAGGAGGATAAATGGCTCTGCGCTGCAGTAGTGAAGATAGACATTTGCTGAAGTCCACTGGGTGCATGTATCGTAAATGCTTTGTAAAAGCTCTGTCAAAATAATACTTTAGACTGATAAATGTTTCTGCTTCTTTAAATATGACTGTGGAGCAAAATCAATGGGCATTTACTTTTCACTGCTTTCTCCAAACTAAGACAGACTATACAGAAAAACATTGTTCAAAAATAGTAAATCCTGGTACAGTAATGTTAGGGTTTGCATTACTCTACATCAGTGGTTCCCAACTTTTTGTAGTATCCCTTAATTGATATCACTTCTTTTTACCTTGATTTCAATTTTCAAACATATATCCATTACTATTGGCTAACCTTTAAATGTTTATTTTAAGCAGCAATCAACATTTTTAAATATTAAAGCCAATACACAGTGCAGGGTTTATGGAGTAGGCCTACAAATCAAAATGTTTATGAAAAACCTTTAGCTACTTTGAGCCTACCGCTTATGTAAAATTTAAGCCGACTATGTCAGACCAGTCTTTTGCCGGAGGCACAAACATGCCATATAAAAAATATCCGTTAAGTTAATTCATTAAAAACAGTCAGGTGCCGTTACAAATTCAACCATTTCTTAATTCCTGAAACTGCTTGAAAAGTAGTTACATAATGTCTAACAACCACAGTTTCAACCATGTTATTGTTCCTTTAGTTTACAATTAAGATCTCTCTTGCCTGCTTAGTTTCCATATATTCTCATTTGTGAAAGTTATTGTTCCGGGGTATCAGCCGAATGATTTTTTCTTTGATCTAATTGTAGTTTCTCAAGATACTACTTCAGGTTGGGAATCGGTGCTCTAGGCATTGTTTATGTTTGTCTTAACACAGTTCTGTGAACTAAGGTGCCATAAGTTGGCCATATTAACAACAGGCCATTGTAAAATACATGAAACTCTCCTTACTTGTTTCCTTGGCTTCGACTGTGATGTTGTGCCAGTTTGCAGTCTCTCGGTCTAATGCTTTAGCGACAATTATAGTTCCATTGTTTGGGTCTATTTTGAAAGCTTTTGTGTTATCTCGCCGTTTGTCAATTGAATATCTGGAAGAAAAAACACATACACACATTAGCAGGCAAGGTCGTTTCCTGGGCAAACAAAACATTGTGATACCACAGGGAGATTAATTAGGCAAACTGCTCAATTGTTTGTATCTGTTGACAGATATCCAACAAATAGAGCACACACACAAGCTAGTGACAACAGAGACAACAACACTGTGAATCAAAGCATCTCACACAGTGGGCTAACACAACATTTCGTATGTTTTTTAAGACAATAAATAAAACCTTACCACTAACATTTTTCTTTATTTGTTTTTAGTGAGGAAATAGGATTTAAAAACAGAAAGACAAATCTGTAGAGAACTTTTGTGCAGTCATTCTTCAATTAAATAATGTTACAGGTGGTGCAGTGACTTGTTTTCTGATAGTGGATAAAAAACGACTTTTAAAAAACATAAATGTATCATCCACGGGCGAAGATAACTGAATTGTTAACTAAGGAAATCTTTCATCCTATCATACCTTTACCACCCATTATTATAAGTGATTATAGCACCATGGTGAGTAAGGGTAACCAGGAGTGAAAACATAATAAGTAATGACTCATTTCTGTGATAACAACTTTGGAAAATAAGCTAATTTGACGAAAGCAAACTTAATCATATTTAGTAGAGCTATGGAAGCCCCTAAAATGTCAGCTATAATGTATTAATCAATAAAACATTGTCTCCGAAGGGACATTAATAGACGCTAGGCTGAGGATGATATGCAGCACCTGCCATTCTTAAGCTCAGCTCAGATGGACTACAGGCACCGGTACTGCTGCCGTCTCCTCTGCAACGTGCCCCACTTGCAAATTACTGCAAATCTCAATTCCATATGCCACCTCGTACGGTGCTTTATTAAATTCCCACGTCCTAGCCACGTCGCTTTGTGATAATACCAAGGCAATAGATAGAAAAGCCTGTGAGGTGTAAAAAAAAAAAAAAAAATCGGTATGATTTATTCAGCAGGGCTCATTTCCTACTAAGGTAATATGAGATAAATATGACCATGTACAGGGTATCCAGAGATCAAGGGTAAAATGGATGCACTGAGCCAGTAACACTATTTGAAATGGAATGATTTTTCACCCTGTGGAGAGAGCTGTCTGGGGACGCTCCGCCCCCACCAGCCTGGGTATCTACCTTGTCATTACCATACTTGGGTGGCAGATCCCATTCTTTCTGGTTTAGACGGTTCACATTCCTGTACCTGATGGGGTTGTTGACTGTGTCAGTGTCTCTGGCACTAACACTGCCAACCACAGTTCCCACAGCTGCATTTTCAGGAACCTTCCACTCGTACACCTCGGAGAGAAAGACAGGCGGCTCGTCCACATCTTCCACAATAATCTTGAGCGTTGTTCTGTCCCTGAACTCCTCTAGATCCAGAAAACGAGTGTCCACATGGTCATTGACTGCCTCTGCGGCCATGACAAAACGTCTTTTAGTTTCATAGTCCAAAGGCTGTGAAGAAAAAAAAACCAGCTTTTAAAAAGTTTCATTATATTACAGCAGATATTAAAAGCATAACACACAATATTCTTAATCATAAAGCAAGCACAAAGAGTAACAGCTTTTCCAATATGCTTTGCCAACTTGTACTTAAGACAGATGATTATGCCCGTGGGAGCAGGACACGACTCAGGTGAGTTGCTAACATTGTTTAGCCAGTGTCAATAAGCTACAAGCTGTGAGAACGCACTTAACTATTGTTGGGTTTTTGATTACCATTATTATGCCAGTAATAAGAAAACAGCATGCAAACCATTATTGGGTTCCCAAAGTGAGTCAATAATGTCTTTTTTATTTCATTATCACGACAACTAAATTGAAATCTCATGTGCTATAAAAGAGAAGCATACTGTTGTTATGAAAAAAGTATGAAGCATAGGTCCTTTCTACATTAACTTAAGTACATCGCACAATGTTATGGTTACTGCAGTTTACTTGAGTAATTATCCCATGTTTCTTTCTTCTTCTACATTTTGGGGCAGATATTGCACCGTATACTGATCATCATTTATTGTATATGATAGGTTCAGCTTCACAAGGTTACTATGTAGATTTCGATGTGTACACAAAATATAAGTAAACTAATAATTGATGAGCTATAATCATATATTAAGCTTCCTAGAAAGTATATCAAGCAATTCAAATGTGCCCCACTTTTGACAGCTGCAACATTACAATTATAAAACAATAATGCATCAACTATTATAATCCAGAAATATAATAAGTGCAGCCATTCTGCATACAGGGTCCTTTCATTTATTATTTTGCTAATATGTATGTGCTTTTATTGAAATAAAGGTTTTCAAGGCATGTCTTTTATAGAGTATTTCCATACTTTTACTAAAGTAATAGTCCTCAGAATTTCTTCAGCCTCTTTTTTTTTTTAAATCTGCAAATCACAGCACATTTCCGGGTTACATGCATATTGAACAAATACATTACTTATTAATTAGATAGCTTTAGCTGTCCTAATAGGTGGATATTTTGTTAATCTTCAGATAGAAGACCTTTGTCACCCTACAGAACAAAACCTGTCAAAAAAAGTAATCACTCTTATGAGTCATTGATTGAAAATTGGCTAATTTCAATGCTATCATCCAAAGTAAGGTCTTCACTTTCTCTGTTCTCGTTTTGAAGCCTGTAGTTTATTGTGCTGCTACGTTTGTGACTTGGAGAGAAGTGGATATTGCTGTTGCTGCTGCTGCCAGGTGTACGACTGTGTGGGATGGCTGGGTCCCTGTGCCAGGCTGCTACACTGTTGCGTCTTGTTGGCTTTGATGCTGCTGTTGTTGTGTCTGCCAGCTGTCTGTGTGAGTGCATAGAGCCAGAATGTGCTGCCATGCCCTCTATCAGGTGTAATGATTTTTAAAATTGTGTTCACATTGGTGTCAGTGATGTTAATTAGATTCTAAATGCCGGAGATTAAAAAATGAGTTTTTTTCTACAAATAATGTTTCAGCACCCAATGGCCTCTGTGCCCACCCACACTATGATTTCTGGTGACACTACCGTCCTTGAAACATAAGATTAAAAGAAAAATATGCTAAACTCATATATTAGACACTGTATGCATTCACCTTGGCTAGCAGTATCAATCCCTCCTGCGTGACTGGGTCTGTTTTGATGATAAAAGTGGAGCTTTCCTCCAGGTCATCCTCCAGACTGTAGGTCATCTTAGCATTGATGCCACTGTCTCCATCGTACGCCATAACCCTGCCAACTGTGGTGCCTTCAGCTGCGTTTTCAGGTACGGCAAAAGTGTACAGGTCTGAAAAAATAAGGATCTTTTAAGAACACTATTGACACCATTACACAGAGAATGTTGGAATATGTTATCAAAAGGAATACAGAATCCCGAAGATACCAAATTGGTACTGTTGCAGTACAGAATGACATTTTGGGGGAAAAACAACAAATTAAAAGTTTCTTTACTAAGACTTTGCCAACTGAACTTGACAGTGAGTTGTTAATGGCTAGTAAAGAGAGGTTCATAGTGTGTAAAGTGATAAGAAGGGAGGACATTGTGGTGAGCGTCAATTTGTGCTAGTCACAGATAAATTGTAGCAACTCCAAATAATCCTAACTCTAATAAGAAGATGAGAAAATGTGATTCTGTTTTTAAATGACTCTGTTTGGATGGCAGCCACAATTGGGAGGAACTCGAAAGGAACCAGCTGCTCCTGACAAAATGTTATCCCTGCTGATAATAATTACCAATTATGTTACAAAACAGGGTTCAAAACTGAAGTGAGGTCATACAATATTAATAGGACCTTTTGACTCAACATTGAATACATAGGAAAGCACCTGCTCTGAATGTAGATGTGACATTAATAGTTTAAGGTATCATCCTCCTTTCTAAAGAATTGATTTCTTCCCAAGGCATTCATTTAGTGGGGTTTATCACTGAGGATGCTAGGTTTGTTTCTAAAGGTCATGACAAATGTCCTTTCAAGTGTGAATGATTAAATTCATCCAGTGGGCGACGCATCTACACGTGCACCCGCAGATGAAAATCCCCATCTCCTCTCTCCGTCTTGTTCGCTCGATCTCATTCTTCGACTGTCTCCTTTTAATTCTGGCTGCCAGCTGAATAACAAGATGTGTACAGCGGAATGCAGCGCCGGCAGTGCAAACCACCCACCCGAACCGGAGAAGTGTGATCAAATAAATGCCTCTTAGGTGTAATATTAAATATGTCCTCGCAGTCTGCAACGCTTTGTGCTCTTTCATTGATTTCATTGAGTGTGTGTGGCCTGGTGTTTGCATCACTGTGACTCATATTGTGACTCACGGTGTTGGAAAGTAGGTCCATTGTCGTTGACATCAGTCAGGCTTACTGTGACGGTGGTGGAGGAGGAGTAACCGCCGCTGAGGCCGAGCATATCCTTCACCTGCACCACCACCAGGTACTGCTCTCTGGCCTCGCGGTCCATGTTTGGCCAAGATGTTACAATAATCCCTGTAGGTGAGGAGAAGGATAAATATAGCGTCAACAAAAGACAGAATTAAATGTATCTGTTTCTTTACAAAATAAACTTTGTCTCAATCAGTCTACGAGAGCACTTTACCATCATAAATGTTAAGTTTACATATTGGATCGATCCATAGAAATACAAGATGGCTTTAAGATGACTAATGATTCTTCTGTCTGGTGAAAGTGGAGGCTGCAGGGGACGGGTAACAGAAATTGGAAAATGTAAATGCTAATTTTGCTTTGCAAGTCATAACTTTAACCACTTATTCCTCTAATCATCTTTTCAAATTAACTTTTCAGAAGCCAATTACCAACCGCAATGTCTAATCAGTCGCGCTGATTTGGGCGCCTGCCATAGAAGGCCTCAATCACAATAACCCTTGCCCTATCTCCTCATCATTACATGTTTGTAGATCACGTTTTTGAATGTGTAATATGTGAAAATACCAACAGAATGAAAACTTTTAATTTCCCCTCAGGGATGAATAGATTGTATCCTCTTCTTGTACTGTAAACCAACCTAATTTAAGCCATCTGGCGATTTAACAATGCCAATAAACATAACTGTTTGAAGGATAAAGCAGGTGTTTATGTTTATTTTCTTCTGGGAGGGATCATTGCTAACAATATGTCAGTGTGTCTTTCAATACATTCATGTCTATCTGTTCAGGGTTCATACACTTTTTCACCAATGATTTTCAATGACTTTTCAATGACTTCTCCATGATCATTACCTAATTTTCCATGACCGAAAGAAACTACTCTTTCTCAGCGAAAAAACAGAAAATGGTTTATTTTAACATGGAACAGGAAAATAAGGTCAGCAAGCATATGAAACATGTTGTGCCTATCTAAAACAAATCAAATAGTAAGCTAACTAGCTTCTACACGCTAAAGCAACTGTAGTCAGGGATACAAACTCATCAGGTATGAAAAAGGTGACCCCCCCCCCACACACCCCAGGGAATATCGGCTTTAAAATGAGGAATAACAGAGGATTTTAGCAATCAGAACAACTAAAGCAGCAGTGTTAATAATAACAGAAACGCTAAAGAGTCACATCTAATAGAAATATATAAAAGCATTTATTTTAATTGTGTAGCAGTCAGTTTATAATTTTGGCAGCACTGTTGAGCATTTTGAAAATATATTTTTATGCCTCTGTGCAAAGCTTAGTCTTTCTATCTTTATAGCCAGCGGTGTAAAGTAACCAAGTTCATAAACTCAAGTACTATACTTGGGTAAAATGTTGACATACTTTTGATGTAATGGTTATATCATGTGCCACGCTCGTAGCATTATCAGTTGCTCAGCGCCAGGCCTCTCAGTGAGCGACCTGTTGTCTGGTGGGCGACTCCACCTTTCCATCGTCAATCCTCGACCTGCGGCAAGTCACTCGAGTCTCCGTCTGCGAGGACAGCTCGCGCGGTCTCGCACGTACACTTGACTTTGCAAAGGACGCAGCGTTATTAATAACAATCTGTCCCCTGGATAGTACACGTTTTACGGTGAAAACATGCAGAAATATGTACTTCATGGACACAGCGCTAGCACAAAGTCCTTGAAGTGAGTATCACAGGTCATATATTCGTGCGGGAAGCAGATCAGAAAAGGAGGTATGGGCGTTTAGAGATTTTTGCCCCGAACAGTTGCTCGACTAATAATATACTTATGAAAGACTGAAGTCTTTATCCCCACGGCGGCGATATACCCAGTTGGAGAGGATGGATAGTCCCCTTACTCTCTACACGAGAACGACCACTGAGCTTTCGCGCGACCTCCTGACAGCACATCATGATACCGAGGTATCCAGGAACATTCACGCGCGACGAGCATCCAAAGACCGTGTATTTCGTCGTTGACGTCAAGAGGAAACGTTTTTGTCCCGACCTGTATTCTGTTTTTGATCTCAGCCATGTAAGCAAGATTGAATCGACGATTACAATGACGCAAGCGAGAGCCAGACCGCTGAGGCAAGAAAAAGGTACTCCAGCGACGTCTCTCTGGTCTCCAACATAACTTCAATCTCCTACACCACACATGGGATCTCTTTTTCAATCCGTTCCCGCAATAGACCGAACGCGTCTAGAATGAACTTAAATACTTTCATACTGTCATAGAAAGTCTACGCATGAGAGACAATTAATACCACACAGCTACCAAAGAACCGGCCCAGACCGAACCAAAGCGACTCGACGAAAAGAGCACCGAGGGCGCGAAAAAAAGAGCAAAGGCACCCCACGCCGTCATCGTAACCACGCAACAACGCAACCGGGCGTCCGCCAAAGCACGGCGAGTCCGACGCCGCCAGAAAAAGGCCAAGGCAGAAAACCCACCGAACCAGACAAGCGCAACGAGGTCCGCGTGCAACCCCACAACCGAAACAACGCGCCAAAGACGCCCACAAAAACGCGCCTCCACCCACTCGCCGCCCCGCCAGCAGCCCCACCATTTACATATTCATGAGCCTCAAGGTCTAGAACATGATCTCTTTTTCATCTTCATGAGTGCTATAGACATGAACTCATTTCTCACTTCATTGAGCCAAGTCTATACAACATCGAACTCGAATTTTACATCTTCATGAGACTATAACATGAAGCTAATTTTCCAGCTTCAGTAGAGCTAGAACCATTAACACTAATTTTCATACTTCATGAGTCATAGAAACATAGAACATCATTAAATTCATTCGCGTTCATATGAAACCAAACAGTCTAAGACAATGAACACTCTATTTTCATTCTTCATAGGGTTACATCACAGAAACCCTTATGAAGACAATGTCACAGATTTCAAAGAGAAACGCAAGTTTACAAGGAGGTTCACATATTTCTAAGGCTATTCATCAATAAAGTAGTTCTTAACCACTCTTACATCGCCCCCAAGTACCATTTCGATCATCAAGACCTCGAACACGTCTACAGACCAAAGACGTAAAGAGTCTTAATAATATAACTAATAAACTAGATAACAAGTAACAAATTAAAAAGTAAACCACTAGTACAAATTATCACAAATAAGAATATCTCGCGCATGTCCAGGTGCGATCAAAAACTTACCGAACCATATGAGCGTCCCATCGAACACTTACATGAAGTAATATGAAAAGTGTAGTAAGTAGGTGTAGATATTTATTGATTTCGACTAATTTATGGTAAATTGGAGACTTGACCACTCCT
>NW_011334065.1:416356-436868 GCF_000735185.1 Notothenia coriiceps
AGAAACACAATTGTAGACCTGCACCAGGCTGGGAAGACTGAATCTGCAATAGGTAAGCAGCTTGGTGTGAAGAAATCAACTGTGGGAGCAATTATTAGAAAATGGAAGACATACAAGACCACTGATAATCTCCCTCGATCTGGGGCTCCACGCAAGATCTCACCCCGTGGGGTCAAAATGATCACAAGAACGGTGAGCAAAAATCCCAGAACCACACGGGGGGACCTAGTCAATGACCTGCAGAGAGCTGGGACCAAAGTAACCAAGAATACCATCAGTAACACACTACGCCGCCAGGGACTCAAATCCTGCAGTGCCAGACGTGTACCCCTGCTTAAGCCAGTACATGTCCAGGCCCATCTGAAGTTTGCTAGAGAACATTTACATGATCCAGAAGAGGATTGGGAGAATGTCAGATGAAACCAAAATAGAACTTTTTTTGGTAAAAACTCAACTACACGTGTTTGGAGGAGAAAGAATGCTGAGTTGCATCCAAAGAACACCATACCTACTGTGAAACATGGGGGTGGAAACATCATGCTTTGGGGTTGTTTTTCTGCAAAGGGACCAGGACGACTGATCCGTGTAAAGGAAAGAATGAATGGGGCCATGTATCGTGAGATTTTGAGTGACAATCTCCTTCTATCAGCAAGGGCATTGAAGATGAAACGTGGCTGGGTCTTTCAGCATGACAATGATCCCAAACACACCGCCCGNTCTCTAGCAAACTTCAGACGGGCCTGGACATGTACTGGCTTAAGCAGGGGGACACGTCTGGCACTGCAGGATTTGAGTCCCTGGCGGCGTAGTGTGTTACTGATGGTAGCCTTTGTTACTTTGGTCCCAGCTCTCTGCAGGTCATTGACTAGGTCCCCCCGTGTGGTTCTGGGATTTTTGCTCACCGTTCTTGTGATCATTTTGACCCCACGGGGTGAGATCTTGCGTGGAGCCCCAGATCGAGGGAGATTATCAGTGGTCTTGTATGTCTTCCATTTTCTAATAATTGCTCCGAGAGTTGATTTCTTCACACAAGCTTTTTACCTATTGCAGATTCAGTCTTCCCAGCCTGGTGCAGGTCTAATTTTGTTTCTGGTGTCCTTTGACAGCTCTTTGGTCTTGGCCATAGTGGAGTTTGGAGTGTGACTGTTTGAGGTTGTGGACAGGTGTCTTTTATACTGATAACGAGTTCTAACAGGTGCCATTAATACATTTAACAAGTGGAGGACAAAGGAGGCTCTTAAAGAAAAAGTTACAGGTCTGTGAGAGCCAGAAATCTTGTTTGTCTTGTAGGTGACCAAATACTTATTTTCCACCATAATTTGCAAATAAATTATTTAAAAATCAGAAAATGTGATTTTCTGGATTTTTTTTCCTCATTTTGTCTCTCATAGTTGAGGTATACCTAGGATGAAAATTACAGGCCTCTCTTCTTTTTAAGTGGGAGAACTTGCACAATTGGTGGCTGACTAAATACTTTCCCCACTGTATTAGGCTTTGGTAACACACACAATACTTGCATTTTGGATCAATTCATTGCATGTATTGACAATGAGAAGAATATAGAATATATCCAGCCCTTTCCTTACTGGTCAGCTGAAGCCACACACTAAAATAGTATCGACTGCTGCCCACTCCTCAATGACATCAGTTGTTTCCCTAAAAAAGTCAGGTTTGACCTTTCACAGATTGCATTAATTTGCAAGTCATTTTTTTTTGTTTTACGTCAATAATGCCCTCCCCCAACCCTTCTCAGTCAAGGTCAACAATGTGTGTGGGAAGAGTGTTACTGACTTCTAAAAACTGAAAATGTTGCCAATAGTATTTCAAGAAAGTAGCTAAAATGTATCTTGTGTGAATCTGTGCTGTCCTGTTTTTCAATCTTACCCTGTTGCTGTTTAAACTACTGAATTTCCACGGCTATTTATACATCTTATCTTATCTTATTTGTCACACTTAACCCAGACCAGATGAACAGAATTCAGTCGTGTCAGACTGAGATCAGAGCTATTCTTGCTCCATTGTCTTTGTAAATATCCCTAATAGCCCTGACTGTGGTTGTTAAAAGGTAGTCTCCACCAACAGTGCAATTCAAACAAAAAGTGGTACCCGTCTTTGGTTCCACTGAGAAGTAGGGTTCCCCTTGCAGGACAGAGTAGATGAGCTTGGCGTTGTTTCCGAACATGGGATCATCAGCATCTGTAGCTGTCACCTGGGCCACTGTGGTCCCTGTGGGGGTGGGGGGGAACGGATCACACAGTCAGAGTTAGCTCAGGCAGCAGTTCCAGTCGACGGGGAAATAAAGTGATTATGCCACAGTCCCGCAGGGTCTGTCTGTCTGGCTCAGGGGGGGAGCAGTGCAAATGGTAGGAGGGAGGGGGGTGAGGTTGAGGTAGGGTTAAAGGAGGGCTGTTGAAAATGGGGTTAGGGAGGGGCCTGTGGGGGGGGAGCATCGGTCTTGCACAGCTCTATAAGGCTGTGCAGGTGTGTGTGTGACAACCTCTTACGCCCTATAGCGACATCTCTCTCACTATCCACCTGCTACTCCTTTTCTCTCCATCTCATTCTTTTCCCCCAGAAAGCGCTCTCTCTTGCCTCCTTTAACACAGCCCTTCTTATTTTCAGTTGCCTGCAGACCAACCTTCCCCTCCCTCTTTCTCTTTCCGAAATCACATGCATTATGATTTATTACGGGTGAGATATTACCCCGCGAAAGCAGATTACGTATAAATTGAAATGGTAATGTTTTGGTATGAAAGGGCAGTGGTTATAATAACGTTATTTAAGAAATATATCCATAAAGGCATCCAAGATAGGGTTCAGAATGCAATACTTTTAACTTCCTGAATAGGGACAGATGACAGACATTCATATAACCTTTTTTCCTTGAGATTTAAGTTAAGAAAATTCATTTTTAAAAGAATATCCTTATAAATAATAAAGCTGATAAGTTGTTTTATCTGCTTGATAGAAAATTATTTGCTTTTATTTGTAAAACAAAAAAAAAGAAAACGGTTGTTTGTGTGAATAATATTCTAAACACATAACTCTTTGAAACATCAGACCAACCATGAAAAATATAATCATGCTATTAATAGACCTATTCTAGTATCTCTGATGTTTTGTTTTTTTAAAGAGACTGCTTTAAAGGATAGTTATACATATACAAAAATATTCTTATTCATTTTCAACAAAGAGATAAATGAGAAGATCAACAGCACTCTCACACCTCTGTGGTAAATACAAAGCTGGAGCTTGCTTTACTAACCGGTCGAGAAGCAGCTGTATACATACATAAGTAACTATAGTCACCTTGTAGCACCTCAAAAAAGGTTATATCTAACCCTAACCCTAAGGTCCAAATTCAAACCAAGTCGTATATATGCTAATTTCGAATCAGTTTGTTTGTCAATTAAAAGCTTACCAATTAGACACATCTCAGGGATGCTGGACACATATGGTTCGTTCTGGAACTGAGGGACATTGTCGTTGATGTCCTGCACCGTGATGATGAACTCTGATTGGGGTTCCACTGGTTCATTGGACCTCCTGTTTATGGCCTGGGCCTGAAGGACATAGAAGGCCTTTTCCTCTCTGTCGAGCTTCTTCAGTGTCCGTATCTCACCAGAATACTCATCTATCTCAAACGCATCTCCGGCACCATCTCCTGATAATATGTACTTGATGGAAAACTCACCACGGTCATAGTCAGATTTGAGCTATAAAAAGAGGAGGGGGTATGATGAAAGCTTTTTTTAAAACATTTTTATAACGAGAAACATGCATTTACTAAAGGAAATAGCGTGTCAAGGACATGGAGGACATTCAATCTTTGGTGGTACCTGGCCAATAACGCGAGGAGTTGGATCTTCCTCTGGGACAAACAGCTGTTTCCAGATCCAGCCTCTCTTCAGGCGACGGTGCAGATGAGTGGGCCCTTGGGCTATTTGTTGGGCTTCCAGGCCCTGAGTACCTCTCGTATCGCTCAGCACCCCGCCAGGAATCATAGAAAAGACCGCTACCATGGCCAAAACACTCGGCATGCTCATTTTTACTGTCCATCCGTGCATTTCCTTCCACTGCATGGTTAATGGACAGAAGAGGTTTCACTGGTCCGGTGTTGCCAATACTTCATTCAACAGCACAGTATTTCATGATCCCGGCAGTGCTGTATCCCATCTCGTTATGATGTGGTTCATGTGCAGGCTCATATCTCTGAAATAAAAGTTAACAATTTAATTAACGGTTGCTTTGAGAAATGTCCAGCAGTGCGCAGAGATTGCAAAAGAGGAAATTGAAATCTTTAGCTCTGGAGAGTATAATCCAGATATCAAGTGTTCAAATTCACACCTGTATCAGTACATAATGACAAGTCTTAATTTAAAGGCTTGGTTTATCTATGAGAAATTAGAATTCAATATTAAGTCTATGAAAGGTAAATGTCACGTATCAATATATAGAGTTAACGAGCAATAAATGAAAAAGGTGATTGTATGTTATATTAGTCATAAAAACAAGTCTTACTGCTGTGATTGTTTTTGATAATATGTAATAATAATTACATGTTAATATATAAATCTCATCTTATAAATGGTTGAAATAGTAAACGTTAGCTACATAAATGTTTACCACTTCTTCCATTGCAAGTGACACTGTTGTAAACACAAACTGTATTTATACCTGAACTAAAATGTACCTGAACATTGTCAGGTATATTCTTTAAAAACATTAGTGTGTGCTAAAAAAATCCACGTACAGTATATATAATTATCAGTGAAATTATGTAATTCCTCTGAGCCAGGGCTGTGGGGTTTAATTGCAAACCACTGTTTTAATTAAATGTTTTATTTTTAACTATAGAGTCATGTCAAAACCGTTTCATCAGAACAACTCAAATACATAGCAAATTCAAGCAAGAAAGTCTTAGTCAGAATCACATTTTACACAAGAAAAACAAACCCTTTGTCCGCAATTTTCTTTTCTTTTTTGTCTTGCATCCTGCAGGCAGCATGAGTGGCTGGAAACAGGCTGCTGTTTTGAATTCAAACAAGGCCCTGTATTGTTTTTCATTGGGGGGAGCAAGCCCTGTACATCATTCCTTAAACATGACACTGTGCTCTGCAGCTAACTAATGAAGACTTGTAATTAGATCAATGTCTCCCCGGACATGGAAAACAGAGAGACATGGCTCTGACAAACTATGACTCGAATCGATGCATCAATTATAATCTGCATCAGGGTCAACAGTGTAAGGACAATGAAAGTCAGACAAGACAGCAAATTAGTCAGGGCAACAAGGAATACAATATCTTGCACTGATAAAGTTACCAGAGTTTAACTTCAACAAATTCATTAAACTCCTTTTATTTAGACTGACACTCAATTATTTTTCTTTTCTACAAGCAACAATAATCATGTCACTGTCAAAGAGACAAAAATATGCCATCACAACTTTGCCATCTTTACGTTAGCAAGGTTACTGTCGTCGAGCAATTCCTTTCTCTAAGTAAAAGAAATTCATTTTTCCCGCTCTGCAGGTGTAGACTATCATTAGTTTAGTTTCAAACCCATCCTTTCTGACTTTTAACAGTTTGCTTTGAAAACTGACATCAATGATTTGAACATGCTATGAACCCTTGAATGCCACTCTCTTGTCATGCAGCAACCCATACATCAGCAATCTGTGTGATCAGATGAAAAGGGCTAGGAATCACATCAGCCATTATTCTATAACATGTTAATATCATTTGTTGACACTGTGCGTAACCTATAGGGTCTCACTATGTGGAACTTGTATTCAAAGTGATGCAAGGGAACACATGCGCATGCATTTTAAGCATGGGTAGTATAGAGTATATTGCAATGTTTTTCAAGCAGTAACAGTAGTTGCAGGATTATTGCTTTTACAGCCCATAATGTTCATGTTTAATCTTGTAAAACTAAATTAGCTGCCAAGACCCATTTGTAATGAGTTTGTAAAATCAATTACTGACGCAGGCTTTCATAATGATATACAATTCCCATACAGAATGCAAACAAGAGTACTTGTTTGTGCTTATGTATGTCTTTCTGGGCCGTATTCATATCTCTGAGCATTGTGGACTGACACTCCAATTAGTAACCAGTGAGTCGTGAGCTGTTATGGTCTTTCATAGGGCTGCCAAGTACGCGCCCAAACTGAACGCCTTGAGCCAAAACTAGACAACAGCCCTCGATGATGTTACTCGGAGCAACTGCTCATCTGCCAATATGCCAAGGAGTCTGTTTAAAACCTCTTCAGCTTTTAAGGATGTGGCTTGAATAGTGCACAGGTCAACAGATGTTTAGGTGCCAATTTAACAAGATGGGCTTTGGTAGAAAAAATGATGAAATTCTGCAGAAAGAATGGCTATGCCAAGAAAAAGGGTGAGCTCATATGTCCAGGTCTGTCAATAGCATAGGGTTTAGGGAGATAGTAAAACATATATATGTGACAGCTATATTGAAAAGTTTTTGATAATATATGTGGCGAATATTAAATAGACACATTACAGCCTTTATAAATCCATCAGATTTCATTTTCAGGTGTATACGGAAGGAAACTAAAAATATGTTAAATCGCTGTTGAACTCTAAGGTCAATTTTCTCCTTTCAAAATAAATGTTCATTTGAACATGACATGCTGAGTGGCCTGAGGATGACAGCCATTCATTAGCTCAATAGGCCTTGCTCCCATTTCCAGCAGACCTCCTGTAGCCTGTATGTACAGTACGCCACTCCACCACATGACAGAATGACAATGAGCTTCAGTCTCACAATGTTAAGCACCAGATGTGCTGAGACGGCCACACATATTCCTATATGGTGATGTGTTCCAGCTAATAAAGTGTCGCTCTGTGTTTGAAATTGTTCCAGGATGCTGTTAAAGATGTCGAAACGCAGTAATAAAGAAGAAGAAGCCTCTACTTGACATTGTGGATGAAACATAAATATGCATCAAATGCACTCCCGGCACTAACTGCTAAGTAATGCTAACTTTATGTGAGCAATAGGTGGGTAGTTTTTGACGCATTATGAGAAAGAAATTAAAATCTGTAAAGCTTAAACCGTGTCAGTGGATCTAAATATAGACTTTTCGCAATCTTGAAGACCCATCCATCTGTTAAGCCTTGCTTCTTTAAAAGCACACTCCCAAGACAATATGTCCTTAATTGGTCATTTGGGAGCCTATCATGGGACCTGTTGTTTACTGTTCAGCTCCGTAAAACAATAACAGTGACGTGTAATTTATGGTTAGAAAATCAGGACCTAAAATGAGTTCAAAGACTGTGCTAGAGCAACGGGGGAAATGTCAAGCCATCATGTTCTCCGTGGTAAGTCATTTGTCTGATTTTATTATGTGCACAAGTGGAAATCATTATCGTTTAGCAAAGGGTCACGAATTTCCTCTGACATTTATCAGCAATGGGACTCCATCCTATTATTCATTTTTTCGCCATCAAAAACAATTAACTGATGTTAAAAAAGACGGACATGTATATTTAAACTACAGGCAATTGTCTATAAAGACTTAATTTTGGTGATAAAAAAAGAGTTTTAGAATAAAAAGTTTTGAGGAATATCAGACGAGGACAACATATAGAGAGCAGACAATCATATTTACATGTATTTTTCGAAAGGCAGAACCAAACTGCAATGTCTAAATCTTTTCAGTCCTTATATCGATCGGCCTATGGTTGAGGATATATAGTGCAGCATCATGTTGACAGTTCCCACACATTACATTGTTTGGCCAAGGTTTTCTACTTTATAAACTCACAATGTTCTTTAGTTACAAATGGGGTATTTGTTGGTTAATGTTTACCGCCCTTGAGTACGTTTACCAGTATTTTGGACAGACGGGGTATTTCAATGAAAGCATGTGAGAAATTGTCACCTTAAGGAAAGGTCACAGAAATTATTATTGAACCTCGCCAAATGTTGAATAATCTGGGTCAAATGTTTTCACTCAAAGGTGGAATGCACTAAAGGCGTGTATATTGTAGCTACGCAGCCAGTACATAGAGTTCAGTCAATGTAGGATAAATAAGCGGATAACTCATACAGAGGCCTCAAATAGTCAACTCTGGAAAATCACTTTGGTACACTTCACTAAAAGGCTTCCAAGTTATTTCCTAACCACTTAAAACATCATCAAATATTTCAGAAGGTTACCACCAGCAAGCCAGAAGTAATCACAATAAATATACTGATCTCCTGCTGTGAAAAACACAAAGAATTCCCAGGACTCTTTCATGTAATATAGATTTCAGACTTCCTGCTGTTACTTTTATGTTTAAAGCCTTTTTTACTCTTGGAATTGCTAGAAACATCCTTTCATAGATAATATATTAAATTACATCTAAATATCTTCTGACAAAACATGATCTGTAACAAGATGTATAGCACGCACCACCTACACCCACCTGTTTGTGTGAGGCTGCTGTCCCCAGAGTTACTTGCCACCAATCGTTGTAAGGAGACCATCGCAGGGGTCTGAAGAAACACAATCTGCTTAACTAAATGCCCTGGTACTGGAAAGCGATTCAGTCACCACAATAGCAGAAGCGAATGCGCGTGGTTCTCACAATGCGTAATCCCCTGCGCTGAAGACCACCCCTCTTCTTCTTCTTCTCTCCCCTTTTCTGCCCTTCTCAAACTTCCTGGGGAATAACAAACACAGGCTCTATTGTCTGGGAGCCTGCAGAACACTCAAAGCCTTCATCACCATGCAAATAGTCACAGCGCAGACTTACAAATGGATTTCTATCTATTCACCCTCTCGCCTTTTTCCTCCCCATTCTCCGTGAACAATCCAGCACTTATTAGAGGCGAGTTGGAGCATGGAGGGGATGGTAATGCATCCACTGTATGACCACTATTTCTGAGAGTGATAGGAGGGCCACAGTCTGTTTTTTGACATTCAAGCAGAGAGGGCAGGCTGTTCCATGCCTCGTCCTGATATGGTCACATTTTTTAAATGACCTGTCATGACACAGATTATGCAAAATTACTTGTGATGTTGTTTGTCCTCCACAGTCTCCCGGATGTTAACATGTACTTGTTATCAGGGCCATAGTGGTACATAAAGGATGAGTCAACTCTACTTCACCTCATTTACTCTAGGTGGACATATCACTCTTAAGCCATAAAGAAAAAACAATCCTGAAACATAATCTAACTGACCGTTATTATAGATAGAGAATATTAAAACCGAAGGATGAGAATATGTTAAAGGCAAATCACATTAAGCGAAAAGTTTATTATTGAACATTAGGCTTTGACAGTACAGAACGATCATCCACACATTATATATAGTTTAAATTAGGGTTTTATTAAATCTAACTCATGACAGTTTTTTATTACTATATTTTTCTATCCGATACATGTTAATTTGTTCTATGTTTCTCTGTGTCCACTTTGACATGTTGCATTGTACTTGTCTCCTCATCAACCCTAATATAAAACACATTCATTTGTCTTGTATTATTGCTATGACAGTGAGTTGATTACAAAGTGAGTTTAGAAGCTATGGAGCTAAAATTGTGCCAATTAAAACTATAAAACAGCAATAAGATAGATCAACTTGGATTTATCAACACTAAAGTGACAGTTTCAAGACAGAGAATTAAAAAAGAAATAATATTCTTATTCTGTCAACGTGTGTTAATTGCTTGATTTGCATTCGTTGTTGTACCTTTAGAGTTTTTTTATAGAAACATCACTCTTTGTTCCTTCATGTACAATGTTAGAATATGTTATACTCATCTTAAACTGTTACATAAATGTATCCTTTTCAAATGTGATCCAGGATGACTAGCAAACTTGGTCAATAATATAAAAACAGACTTTCTGTTGGCTTGTAGCCTGTTCATTTACATTTTTGAAAGAGTGTTGTTATTCTCCTTTTCTTACCATTTGATTAATGAGTTGTGCTTGTAAAATTTAGACCTATGATCCAATCAAATTTGATTTAACTACCTTTTTTACCCAAATGCTGCTCATAATCATTCAGAAATATACATTACTGAGGCTAAAGCTGCACTCCAACATCTCTTTCAGTGTGTTTTCAAGCTATAGCACTCATAAGCGCTGACTTTCATGTTGATACTATTCTAAACATTGCCTAAATGACTTGTTGCTACACTATAGGATATAAAAAACATAGCCCAACCACTAATATCAGCCCAATAAAAGAGCGATGACCAACACACCCAAAATATGGGTTCATCCATAAAGATCTATCTATCTATAAGCTTCTTTTACACGCAAAGTAAGAATACATGCACACAGAGTAAAATACAGCCAATTAACCATCAAAAAATAAGCCTATACATACTGCTATTAATAGATTCTTCCCTCAGTATTGACTATTTACTTCTTGATGATTGTGTAACTCCTTGTAACTAGACTCGACTCGAAAAAAGTTTGGAGTGGGTGGATTCAACACTTTTATCTACGTGGAATTTGCTATAAAATCAATATAAATGTGGCCCTTCAAGTCCCAGCACCTAATTATTTTCTAATATAAGCAAATAGATAATTTAGCTGATGACTTTATGTTCTTTAATATGACATATCATTATGCCATGCATCAGGCTGTCCAACCTCATTGAAATGAGGTTACATTGTTATAACAACAATGTTAGAAAAGCGTTTACATCCATGTTGCCCTTTGCCACAGACATGCTGGTGATTTTGGTCATTCCAATTACCACAGGTAACGTTTTTTTATTTCTTGAGTCATTTTTGATTTGACAACCAAATAACCTTTCGATTAAAATACCCAAAGAGCCTTCATGACATGCTTCTCATACACATGGTGACCTCCAGAGGGCTAATTACAATACTAATAGATTCATTCATTATAATGATTTAACAGGGGCAACCTAGCATTGTAGGGGAGTAAAAGTCTCCAAAGCGGCCGCGCCAGCCTTTCCTCAGGGCTTTGTGACAGGGTGGAATTTGTTATTTCCGAAGTTGAGATTAGTTCTCCCTGTGAACTCTTCTGCTCCCATTCTGATTCCATATCAAACAGAGAAATGTCAGGACCTGCTCTGTGACATTTAAAACCACCAGTGTAGACCTTGTCTAATTGAACCTCCCTCATTATAATGATGGAGTGCGGAGCGACCACTGCAAAAGAACGTCAGAGATGAAAGCTACGGTTTTGGTCCCAGCAAGGATTATTTACATTCCCGCTGTCTTCCTCTCTCGGAACGAAGAGGTGATTCCAACTATCTCTCAGTCTCGGGTGACATTTCAGGCCTGTCAAATAATGGGCACAGAGTAATGGTCAGCATATTTGCAATAAGATAAAGGTGAGTCTGGTCAAATCAGCATTCACAGGGATGTCATGTTGTATAAATAATATAGGTTGTAATGATGATATACTGCATGCTTATATGCAGTATTTTTCACTATCAGCAAAGACATCATTCTCCTCACAGGAGGCACACAGAGAAGATAATGTTGCCTCTGACATTAAACTGATGTTTTCACACAGGCGTACAATGTTGTTTCCCCCAGTTCCTCCCCCTATTGTGCTCCCCTGATTAATGTTTTTTTAAAATATCTCTCTGACAAACAAAGTTATTGCCTAATCCAACACTACACCAACGTCAATATGAAGTTCACAAGTTCAAGCTCACAAGAGATGAAGCACTGAACTGTTCAGGCTCTGTCATGTTGTGCCCTTCACGGCTTACATTTATATTGTCGCATCGTCTCGCTGTAATTGGAAGAGGAATAAAGCGTCATTGGCATTCTTCTCAGTCCACTGTGGTGAATTTGATGAGAATGTCACATTAAAAATGCATGTTCCTCATACGTTCTTTGGCCTTTGTCTTTAGCCATGGGAAACAGGGGACACTTATGACAAATAAGGACAGAGCTGACGCTGCCTGAGGTGGATCTCTCTATTCGACAGGAAACATCAGCGTCTCCTCACAGGTTCTGCCCCCTCCTCACGAGACACATGTTTATGTGTCAACGCTTGGGCTGATGGAGGGGGAAATAAATTGGGTCACAATATAAAAGTAGCATTGATTTCTAGATATACAGAGAAAATAAATCTACATAATCAGCTGCTAAATTACTCTCTGGTCAGATTCTTTGTAAATACTCAAGAAAGCGGCATACATCAATTTGTATCTATATTCTCTATTTTGGAATAACTTGGCATTGGCATTGTCAGACACTCAAGTGCATTTGATTATCTGTGTATATATATATATATATATATATATTTGGAATTACATTACAAACTTATAAACAAAGCATGTAGCCTAAATATGGGCCACAGAACAGTTTTAGAAGTGTTCAAATAAGCACTGCAATAGCCAGCAATGACAATGAAAAACAACATTGACATTATATAATACTTGTTTCTGGTTGGCTGGCAATCAGTGCAGTTAAGAGCCAGTTAAAAATAGATATAGACACACGTTGCAGCTTTTTACATTCTTCCTGATGCAAATTCAATTTTGTTTTGTTTTGTTGTTCGTCAAGTTTTTATTGTGTTATATTGTTACTACATTTAGTTTCAAAAATCAATAATCCTTGAATGCTTGAAACACTGTTCAATTAATGAAAAGTCAAAGGCCCAAGCAGCATAAAACAAAAGACTTTAACTACGACTACAAAGGTGCAACAAAAGGCTTTTCTGATTCGTATGTCTTCCACATAGTAACAGGAAAAGATCGGTTTTGGAGCCATCGGCCATGCCTGAGGCAAAGCATTTTCTCAGGAATAGGTTTAAATCATTTGTAGCCCTTACATAAACGTATAAGATCATTACATAAAACTATAGAATTGTGCAATTATCCAGGAGACTACTATTATTATATGATGAGTAATATCGAGGAAGTCATTGAGAGCAGAAAATGAAATGGGAATTCTGATTTGGGGAAAATATGTCTGTACCCGGCGGCCACCTATTCCACAACTTATCACAGTAAGATGAAAATAACTACATATCAGCAACATGGATGCCATATGCTACCATGCAGTTAATGCTATACTTTAAACCATAATCATTGGTTGTGATTACAGAACAGTTTGCAATCACTTAAAATACATACAATTCTACAATATTTCCTTGGAAATTGGAAATATATGTGCTCCAGAGAGACTGAACCCTTTTTCAAAACTTCCATACAAAGCAGAATACAACCTGAGTGTGTTATCGTCTTAAATGTCCTGAAGTTATTTAGAATAAAGAAAGTGTGTTTCAAAACTAAGGTGTCACTTATGCAGTAGTCCACATGGTGTTAAGAAGTAAAAATACCTACATTAGACACTATGGTGAGAAAGTCATATCAGTGTTTTTTTATTTTATGTCAGCGAAGTTTCATCTTCTTAGAGGGAGAACTGACAGCATTTCTCAAAGGAGTCACTCAAGGAAGGAGCAGACTTCTCTCTGTTCTCGGGGGAAATATAGTTTTGAGTAGAACGTGCGGTATCCATCACGCTGATGAAATGCATAATTAATTCTCATCATTCCTATAATCCTCCTCTAGACTTGACCGCAGAGATGAGCATTACAAGCCGGGGCCTTTTGTCGGCAGGCTGGGTTGATATCTATTGTAGTTTTCTAACACAGTGGCAAAGACATGCAGCTGATATATCGGCAAGGTTACAAAGTATTTACACAAATAAGTTGAAAACAATCGATCCAGCAGCACACTGTCATACCCTTAGGGATGTGGTTCCCCTGGAAGAATGCACAATCCCCCTGGCCCGGGTTCATTTAAGACGCAGATTGTGTCTGATTGATCAATGAGAACCACTGCTGAGCCATCAATCTAACAGGAGTGGAATAGGAAAAAGGGAACATTAACATGTATAAGCTGCCGCGTCCCGACAATGTCCTCTACCTTGAGTTGGTGGGAAAGCAGCCACCTCTGGGGGCATGAACAAAAGTGTTGAGTCTAAGACCTGCGACAAGCGCTCGTTATATAAGGACAAGAGGGATGATGTCAACATCTCAGCTCCTTTGTCATCTTATGTCTGTCCCAGCAGAGGCTCCTTATCTCTCTTACCAAAAAAAGAATCTGTTGCTACTCCTGCACAGCATTTAAAACACAAGTTACACATCTTAACAATTTCTAAAAATTGAATATCACCTTCAAATACCCTCCAGGTAATCATCACGGTGAGCCGCTAATGAAAGCATAACATTGCTGGCACCTTTCAGGCCACCTCCGTGCTGCAGTATTTAAGACAAACAGGTGATTAATGAGTGATTTGTGCTGGTATTGCTGGTAGACAGCTGTTCCATATTGCAGCAATGATTGGGCGGAGCAGTTAAGAGCTGTTCTTCAAGGTCTTTCTATGAGAGTGTGTTGCTTCTGAGATCCATTACCAGGAAAATGGCTAACGTGTTGTGCTAGAGGATTTGACTGAAATCGCAGACTAACGTTCTGCATACAAAATCGATTGTATTATGCCGACTAAATTAGCAATTAAGTATGCAAATTCAAGCTATACTGTACATCTTCTGTGTATCACATTACTAAAAGGACGTCACCCGGCCAAGGTGCCATTGAATGAAAATGGTTTGTCCCAAATTTAAATGTACATTACCCCTTTCACTGCATAATAATTACAATAGCAATACATTTCCCTTATACTATAGGCTCCATTTTATTTTTGAGTTTGTGTTTTTCCTCTTAATTGTATCTGTAGGTCAATGGCCTCCTTTTCATATTATTGTATCCAATGGTTAATTATTTTATACATTTGCCTTGCAGACCACCATTTGACGATATGAAGTAGGGAAGTGCATTTTGGGGAACTTGAGAGTCCACTTAGCTTGCATCTCATCCTCTGAAATGTCCCTTTCACATTCAGGCATTTCTTGCACATGCAAAATCCACATATGCAGTCTGAATGCACTGTGCAATACAGTTATTTTCATCCTCTTTAGGCTGGGAAATATATAACTTTACACTTCCAAAAGCAGTTATAAACATTTGTGTAAGCTTTGAATTTCTGTGTGGGCGTTTCCTTAGTAGCAGACTGACATCTGAGACCTGGTGTTGCTAAGAGATGATATTAACTACTACCAGGGCTCAAAAGCAACAGTTTTCAGGTAGCCGTTGGCAACCATTTTGAGAAATATTTTTAGTTTTTTTTAGGTGAAGCTTTTGTTCTTTTTTTGTCATGTTTTCATTAAGTATCTCATGTATGACTAAGAGGTTTCTTAATTGCTCAATATATGAGGGTGTTAAAACAGCAACCATATTTCCAACCTAACTAGTTTCAAAAGTAATCTTAAACCCTCAGGACAACTAATATATGTACCATTTATAAAATAGTTTTCCTTTAATTATCTCGTCAGTTACTCTTCACATACTGCTGGTTTTGTAAAGACATTTTTAGTCATTTAGCATTAAAGATGATGCATAATGATCCCTGTCTACATTGCACTCAGAGAGCTCAAGCTAATGAGGTGGAATAGCATAATTTGCTGTCATAGCCACATAACCCACATTACTTTTCCTGGTATTTCCATGCTATGTTGGTCATACTAAACTAAGGAAGTCTAGCTAGCATTAGCAATCCTTCTTTTCATGGGTTCAGTTGTTGTGTCATAGCAACTGGTTGTCATGTAACCTAAGCTGTATAGTACCCCATGATTTAATCATGACATAGAGAAGTGTACCTAATAAACCCCGAGCCTGTTTTTCAGGTTTCAGGCTCGAAAATGACATTCCCAGAACAAATGACCATATCTTCCCTTCTAAAAGGGTTAAATTAATCATCTTTTTTCTCAAAGTAATGATAAACCTGTCAGTTGGATGTAGAAAAGTCAGATTCAATATAGATGTTTTTTATTTTAAGAAAAATTCAGATTGAACATGGTAAAAAACTGTAAATTATAGTGTCCGTCCAAAAAATATTTTGTACTTATAGTGAAAACTAACCTTGGATGATGGGTTAATAGACTAAAAGCTTTAGGAATCCAAAGTACAACATATAATAAGTACCCTGTATCAAGATTGATACAAAACAAGTGATATTTGACCTTTTTAGACAGATTTAGCAAAAAAAAACCTCTTCTGGGGCCATTTGGGTGGATTTTTCTTCTTTTTTTTTTCTCTGATATGAACCTGTCATTGTTTATTATTTTAATTAATGGATTTATGGCTAGCACGTACAGAGCTGCGCTTAGAGGGCACCCCTGCTTAACCCCTCTCTCAACATGAAATGCATTAGTCAACACACCGTTTACATTTACACAGACACAAGATTTGAACACTTAATCATGTTTATGAAGGCTTCAGGAAATCCGTAGGCCTTCATCACCGACCATAAGTAATCTCTGGATAAATAGTAAAAGGCTTTTTTTTTTATCAAGTCCAATAATAAAAAAAACGTTTTCTTCTTTTGGCTTATTTATAATTTCCCTTAAAATTGATAAGTTGTCCCACATAAGGCGACCTTTTATAGCACATGTTTGCTCCTTATCTATTATTTTATCTAATATATCTGTTAATCTATTCATTATTATTTTTGCTAGTATCTTATAATCAGTATTCATTATAGTTAAAGGTCTGTAATTATCTATATCAGTTTCATCGTTTTTTTTATATAGTAGAGTCAAGAAACCTTCATAAAATGAGTCCCCCATACAACCACTGCTGAGACCTTCATTAAACATAGAGGTCAGTAAGTTTAAAACATCATCAGATAATAGTTGATAAAACTCAGTGGGCAGGCCATCAGGACCGGGGCTCTTACCAACATTCAGCTCTTTCACCGCCTGGATCACCTCGTCTTTTCTAATTTCACCAAGGAGGAAATCAAATTCTTGGATATTATACGGAGGGATTGTTCCCAACAGAGTTTTAACAAAATCCGTTTCAATGTCTATTTTTGTATATGCTTCAGAACACAAATATCTTATCACATCTCGTTTCTGTTTTTCATTATACACAATACAACCTTCTTGATTTTGTATACATTTGATGAATTTACTTTGAATTAGCTTTTGGTTGGTTTTAATGTCTTGAGCCAAGTTGCAAGTCTTTGATCTATTTCAGATGTATTATGAATATTGTATAATGATTCCTGGTTTAATTGATCAATTTCAGTTTTTAATTTAGATATATTTTCTTCTACTATTTTAGTTTTAACTTTAATTTGCTTTAAATTAATGTATTGTTTGATTAATGATTCATATTTAATATTTTTTGCTTTATTTAATTCTCTACATTTAAATGTGAAAAAATGTAAACTTTTAACCTACTTTTTAATGTTTCCCATAATTTGATGTCACAGTTTGTTAAACACCTCAATTGTATTATTTTTTGTATTTCCAGTTTTATTCTGTTGAGACACAAGTATTTTTTAGGCACTGTGTGTTCAGTTTCCCGAAGCCTCTAGTGGAAGGGGCTCCGGAGGATTGGACCAAAAGATGATCCTGCCTATACAGGTTTTAGTTGTTTTGTCATATCTCGTGAAATCCATTCCAGTGGGATTCAGTGAGCGACAGACATCGATTAGGCCTGCATCGCTGCAGATTTCTTTCAACAGTTTTCCTTCCGCCCTCAGTTTAAAAACAGCTGTACTACACTTATCTATGTCTTCTGTTACTGTATTAAAATCACCACCTAATATCATTCTATAGCCCACTGTTAATAGCTCTCTAAGTTTTCTGAATAATTGTAACTTACTTTTTGCCTCAGGGGCAGTATAAATATAAATAAATCGATATTTTTCATTTTTATAAAAATAATCCACCATAAGCAGCCTTCCTGGGATTATGTCCCTTCTTCTAATAATAGTGATGTCTTTTTCTTTGAAGAAAATGCCAACTCCGTCAGCTCTATTCTCTCCAATGGATATAATACTTTTGCCTTTATGCCACCGTTTACACACATCATCAACATCACTGGTGGTATTCAGTCTAAGTTCCTGCGTAAAGAGGCCCAAGCACCTGACCGGCATAGGTCCCTGGTACTACACTCTGGATAACTTCTGCTATACCTCTATTAGTCCCGTTTATGTTTGTTATCTTATGTAAACCCTATTACCATACCTCACTCGTTTATGTTTTAATTCTACTCGCTTGTCACTACCCACTCTAGGTTTTAGGAGGGGTTAAGCTATAGAGAACGGGATATTACCCATTATTACATTAGGTCCCGGTAGCCAGGCGGACAAGGTAGACGTTGAGTCGACTGGGTAGTCCAGTCTTTTACGTGGTGTCACTTTACCACTCTACGTTACTTGAACCCCCCGGTGTTCCGATTTCTAACGTTAAGGTTGTCAGAGACGTTGGACACACCTTTCAGAACCCGTGTGAAAGAAGTTGACGGGGTAGAAGATGCAGTAGAATACGTTTTTCCGTTTTTGGGTCGTAGTCGTCGCAGGAGGGAAGTCAGTGGGTCGTCGTCGGACCGAGGGAGGAAGTCAGTGGTCGTCGTCGGACAGGAGGAAAGTTCAGTGGGTCGTCGTCGTCGGCGGGCAGGAGGTCGGTCGTCGTCGGACCAGGAGCAGGAAGTCGGGTCGTGTCCGGTCGGACCAGGAGCAGGAAGTCGGGTCCGTCGTCGGACCCAGGACCCAGGAAGTCCGGGTCGTCGCCGGACCCAGGAGCAAAGAAGTCGCGCGTCGTCTCGGGACCAGGACCAGGAAGTCCGGGTCGTCAGTCGGACGCAAGGACCAGGACCAGGAGTAGCGTCGGGTCCGTCGTCGTCGACTAGCAGGCAGGACCAGGAGTTGTCGTCCGGGTCGTCGTCGGACCAGCAGCAGGACGGGTCGTTCCTAGAGAGGAGAGGACTTTCATAGTTTGTAGGAATTTTAGGGCTTCTGCTAAGAGGTAGGGTCAGTCCACTCCCATCTAATTGATAAACTATCACTAGATATCTCTACGCTCATGTCGAGACTCTCACTCTACTTTCTACTCTTTATAAGACTCCTCACACTCGCTTTTCAGGTCCAAGACTGAGGTTCGGGACTGTCGGAATGTCGACAGGTCGCTCAGTCGTACCCGGGCAGATTGAGCCGGGGGACTCTCCGTTGAGCCCAGAAAAGTGTGTTTGAGGACTTAAACGTCTTGGGGCGCTTACTCGGAGTCCTCCTTCGGGCAGACTCCAGAGTTTTTCTCCTTGACGTTATCTTTGAACTTGGTTTTACTTTTTTGCCGCGTTAACATCTATGTAGTATCACAAGTAAATATTTGGTTATACTCGAAGAAATTTAAAGCGGATGGCCTTAATATGCACAACAAGTCATATTCTGAAAGCTCTCTGCTCTTTTACTTATAATTATCTGTGATAATTATNTCACATGTTCACGTCTTGCCGTGATACCGGGTTACCTACACAATGTACAAAACACAAATACACATTGTACAACAAACACAAACAGCTTCTAAAGCATTAATAAATATCAGGCTACAGCCCCTGTATATTTTATTATGTGAAGCACTATATGATTTCATGAAAAATATCTACTGTTTATTTGTAGATACCTCCTAAAGCATACAAATAAAGTGTGTAATGTAGGCCTGTGACAAATATTATTGAGCGATATATACACACTGTTCTGCGTTCTGTAAACATCGCCTCACAATGAAAGCAGTTGTATTAAAAAAGAAATAGCCTAACATCCAGGGGAGATGTGATTAGTGAGTAAACAAACGGTAAAGGGCAGAAAGTCTGATGCACATTTTATCCTCTTAAATAACTTATTACAACGGGAACAGTTTGCAGAGCTGTGCTTTGTTTACATAAGTCCCGCCATGCGTCACGCCTCTTTTAAACATCACTTTTGGCTGAAATCGACTCCGGAGAATACATCAGTGTACCCTCGGTTATAGCTCCTCCAGAGACACTCCTCTCTCCTCTATATCAGTGTATCCTCGGTTACGGCTCCTCCAGACAGCCTCCTCGATAATCAATCCTCGACAAGCCTTTAGAGCAGTGGTCACCAACCTTTTTAAGCCCAAGATCACGACCTCGGCCTAGGTGAAAGGCGAGATCTACCTATTGCAGAATTGAGTGAAAAAGACGGCCCATACAATGCTTCCAATTTGAGGCCTTTTATATAGGCTAATTGCATCTGAATTACTGTTACAATGAAGGCTCCATAATCAGCTCACGGCATATAGGTAGGGGTAAAGTGCTATTGGGGGGCGGACCTCACCTCCTCAAGGGGGGTCCGGGGGGATGCTCCCCCGGGAAGATTGTTTTTTGAAATATTGAAGTTGAAAGCATCAATCTGGTGCACTTTGAGAGCAACATGAAGAGATCTATGGATACCTCTCTCAGCACCCATATGAAACAGAACTGTAAACAGATTTTCTTTTTCTTTATGGATATTTTACAGGCAGTGGCAAGACTTCCGGCATCCTGCCACAGAGGCCGCTACTGCGTGGTATCTCGTGCAAGTATATGCCCCCACAGATGTGGTAATCTGTGGCAAGTATAGCCACAGATGCCACAACTTGCCCGTGCAAGTATATGGTCCACAACCATGCAACAGACTT
>NW_011334065.1:436913-482107 GCF_000735185.1 Notothenia coriiceps
GGGAGTCTAAGGGTAACCGAGACTGGCCAATCTTTTCTATCTATGTGTACTAGTTGTTTAGTGTCTGTCCACCCGCGCGCTATTACTTGTTTGATGGGTGGGTTGTGGGTGTACCGGTGGTCTTTTGTCAAAAAAGAATGAAGATACAATGGTTTAGAGTAGTTTGTGTCGTGCCTAGTTTATTTGAGTGAACAAAACGTAGTTAGAATAGGCTTATTGTTCCTCATGATATAATTATTACAACAGTGTTTAGAGCGCGTGAAGGGATTATCGAAAATCGGAGTAATGAATGTGGTATGTATGTGTTATTGCTCTGAATCGAAAAGTGATAGTTCTATCTGTTTATATTGGAAATATATCCTGCCTGTGATATGTAATATGGTCAAAAAATTGGTTTATTAATTCTAGTTTAGGACTTAAAAGAAAATATAGTGTTATTTTGGAATTGATGGATAACCTTAGACTGAAAAGATGTGGTTGAGTGTCCAAATATGTTTTATATGTATAACTCTTTTTTTCTTTCAATTGTTGAGATATTGGCGAAAATCTTGTCTCTCTGTTATGATGATCTCCAGTGTAGATACTATGTCCCTTAGCAGTAAAAGTCTCGCGTGTAGATTGTGAGTAGGGTTAATTTTTGACGGTCATGTCGGTTGATGTTTATACATGTTGTTTGATTTTTGATCTCTGGTAGACGTTTTTGTCCCGACGCCGTAGTCTAGATGTCTGCTATTCTAGCAAGTTGGAGCTGTCGTAGTTTGGTTATGATTATTACTTGGTTTTGGTGTGAATTGCGTATGCGGGTTTTGTTTGATTCTTTTAATAATTTATGGGTTGTACTTTCTATTATTGAGTTTATTTATATTAATGTATGATATTTTTTGTGAGGGTATGCTCTAAAGTGACGTTTTAAGTAGGGACATAGCAAATTACAATTTTCTGTAGTATAGGATATGTTTAGGAGTTATATAAGAGATAGAAGTGTCAACAGGTGTATAAAGTATTGTTCTCACTATTAGTATTTTTTTTTGTTGTCGTTTCGTTATTTTGTGAAAAACTCGGACAAGTGAGTGTGAATTCTTTGATAATTATTACATATGGTATTGTAATCTTTGGGTGTTATATTGCTTGTGGTGACATAGAAGTATTATATTGTACCGACGAGTTGCGGTCCTTTAGTTGTTTTTGTGGTCAATAATGTTTGTTGTTGTTATTTATTTGTCGTTATATCATTTTTTGTAGAATTTTGCTTTTATGGTATTTTTACGTATACACATCGGACGCGAGAGTTAGCTAGGGGGTAACATGTAGGTAGCATTGGTGGTTTTTTATTGACAGTTAGTCTCCTGAAGTCGTGCCAGAAGATCACTCTTATGCTTGATGAGCGAGGACGCGCCCGCAAGACTACGTCTTACGCCGCCATGTGTTATGCTTGTTGACACATCAGCCTTGTCTCCCGGCGCGTGGGTACCCCCGGGGCGACCGGAGACGGGGGGTGGGAAGTGACCCGGGCTCACGGTCTGGGGGTGGCTGTCAGAGACGTAGAGGTTGGGACGATGTGTGGCCGCCGTCGACGGTCTGGGGTCGCGCTGATAGAGATCTGCAGAAGGGAACATATATTAGGAATGTACACCCGTCGACGGTTTTGAGTGAAGTGCCGGACGACACCGGTCGTAGTGACCTGATCATGACTTTTGCGAAGCACCCCCCCTCGAAGGCCGGCTCCCCTGTAGTAAGGGGCTGGTGCGGCCTCCACCTCACTCGACGCTCTAAGGAGTCACACTCGTCTCCTCGCTCGCCCTTGCGTGTAGACATTGAGAGTCTCACGGTTGTTGTGGCCGTACCTCTGTGGGCCGCCGGACCCTGCGCTCTCCTCCTCTTCTGACGCCGTGCGGAACTTCCCGAAAGCATACGCTGGACGCACCCGTCCTTGTTGACAAAGGCTGTAGTTTATTTGTACGCGTTTTAACTTCTGGTGTATCCTAGGGTCGCAGAGACTCTCGTCAACGAGGCGCGCATGAAGTCGTCGGCTACCCTCACACTGCGAGTCACGTGCTCGGAGCTCCCACAGACATACTCCCGAATAGGCTGTTTGGTATCTGGTAATCTTTCCCGTGCCTCCCCGGAGCGCAGTAAAAAGGAACACTCACACTTGACTTCTTTTTCCTTACAAACCGTTCCGTTTCTTCTTTAACCCTACCACACGTATTATACATAAACAGCCCATCCCCACGACACTAAATGGTCCTCTCTTATAACCTCGAATTCCTGCCCTGGACCATAATTTTCAGATATAACCCCTGTATTGGTCCTTATGCTGGTAATTCATCGTTTGTGGCGTGGCGCAGAGACATTTGGACCTGTCAAAGTCTCTAAATAAAGCAATGAAGGCTCTGTTTGCGCGTAGTGTTTTCGTCGTCAATACGCTTCTCTTAACTCGCGCGCCTCGTACGTAACGTAGATTAAAATGTAAATACTCGATAGTACTTGCATAACAATACGTATGTTACTGCGCAGCTCCGAGCAACTCGGCGGCTCAGCTCTGCACATATGTAGCAATTGACAAATCAAAATAAATGACTCACGATAACCGCGCCCCTCTCTCCTATATAGTTTAATGTGAGATAAATTCTGTGTTATACGTAGTCTGTGTATATGATTTGTTTATTCTTTTTGTGATTGAATTAATTTATACTTAAGACTTCAACTTTCTTGTCTAATGGAAATTAATAACCGCTCCGCTGCGCGCGCTCTCTATCGTGTCTGTACACAAGTGACCCAGTACTGGTCGACTAGTATACTTAGGTTATCGAAAACGCATTCCTGGTGATACGACTGTTATGTGAACACTGGTCTCCTCGGACGTTATGCCGACTCACCACTCACCCTGGCCCCGAACTGACACGTCTTCTTGTATCCGGCCTCTTCACCGACCGGTGCGCTACCCCGTGGACCAGCCGATCCACAGGTTGTAGGGGGCACGGGCTCGTCGACTTCTTGCGCGAGATAGTTGTCAAGGAGTCTCTCTACGTCGTGCCGCAAGCAGCTGGTTTGCACCACAAAATGGCGGCACTGACCGGGTCTCTTCTCATACTTGGGGTGTAGCTAGTAGTCATGATGTCGCCTTATCGCTCGTCCTGCGGAACTACTTGTGTGTGTGTCTCCATTAGGCACGACTCGCCCGCGTTCGGCGGTTGGGCGTATCCGTCGCTTCTCCACTGGCGGCGCGCGTACTCGGGGGGCAAGCGCGAGCGTGCTTTTTAGCCAAATTCTTAGCGCCGTGTGTTATCCTCGGCGCGCGTGATATGATTCCTATGCCGTCCTCTCGAAGTACCAATATGGAGCGCGTTTGTTACAAAACCAGTCAGGCGCAGCCGACTCGGTTGCGTCGCTGCGTCTGCGTCACAAGAAAAGAGCTACAACAGGACACCGTCTAGTGTCGTCTCGCTCACCGTTACCTCCCGAGTCCTGCGGCGCGCGCGGCTTAATCACCGGGTGATGGCGTTGTTTCCGAAATATGACGGAGGATTTAAAAGCGAGAAGCGCCAATTAAATACCTGTGTTAATTCAATAATGAAGGTCAAATAGGCAGAAAAACTGTCTAATATCTCTGTGACCTGAACGTTATGGGGGGCTCCCGGCTTTCTTTTCAATCAGTAATTCCGTTCCACCCGCTCCGATCTCTCTCTTGGTGTGTAAAACGCGCTGAAGCCCCTGGGCCGTGTAAATAAAGTTAGGTGGCCGTGTGTGGAGTGTTATGTTGTCGCTTGAATTTATAATAATGTCAATAAATAGCTAGGTGTGCGACGTGGTTCTAAGTTGTATATTATATAATTGTTGTAAAGTGTGTAAAGTGATGTAGATATAGGGCGGGGTGGGGGGGTGTGACCGTATAATCCTATGATCTTAACACTAAATTAGTTATAATTGAAGTGGGTAATGAAGAGTGAAGTGTGAAAGAAGTATAACATAGGAATAAGAAACACAAAGTGTGAGCGCTCGACATAATATACAAATTATACAGGAGCGGTGGGGGGGGCCGGGGGCGCAGGGAGGCGACGTACCAGCTAACACATGGACCTCTGAACTATTGGTCAGTCGAAAATAGTCCGTCATGGTCACTTTACCGAAGGTCGTCGGCCGTCGTCTACATCGCGCAAGGACGCTCGACGACCCTGGTCGCCCTTGGACTTGCAGGGGATGTAGAGCTGCGCGACAGTCGGTCATTCAGAGATTTCGGAAAAACATCGTTTATAGATATATAGTGGTTTGCATTATTACGGTCACCCCGTTACATGTGAGGTCTATCGTAAATTTAGTTCAAAACATGATTGTACGGCGTGTGTTAACTGGGAACGAAATCAGGCCACTCAAAAGTGCAAGAAATGACGCGTTGAACGTCACGTTAAGTTCTCTGTCCTTCTATAAAGTTTGAAAAATGTTCGGTTCCGAAGATAGTAATGTTGAAAAAAACTCTCTAAAACTCCTTTAATGTAATAGAAATATGTGGAAGTTCATTAATAAATCTTAATTCAAAAACATAATTTATCATAAAATAAAGTGTCTCATGAAATTGTCATAACAAATCATTATAAGAATTTATTTTCCCATGAGTTCATGAAGAAAGGTAGGAGACGGACGAATATAATTTTTCGCCAGTGTGTTCAATTCTACTTCCGGAAGTCACTAGTGCGAATCCCTGTAAGTCCACAGAATCGTGTGTCAGTCCGTCTCGAGTATAGTCTACAAAAGTGGAGGTCCACAGCCTCGGACGGGGAGGCCGAGTCTCGAGATGGGGTACATCACCAGAAGGACCCGGACCCGTGACCCATAATGTTTCAACCGGAATCCACAAGACCACACGGCATCTCCGCTGCCGCTCCCGTTGCCGGTCCGAGACCAAGGGACTTCCCGGAAGTTTCCCGAAGTCTCGGTGGGTTTTTCTTCCGGCGTCTCTCGGCGGCGCGGGGGGAACCCTCTCCTGAGACAACCTCAACTCCATGCCTAGTTCGAAACTCTTATGCTAGTTTAGCTGGACGCCGAGCCTTATAACAGAAGTGGAAAAAACATAAGACTAAAGTTCTTCGTATAGCAGATTGACGAAGAAAAGTTGTCGGATACTTCTTTGAGACTTAGTTAGAATACCACTGTTAGTCTTTTGCTTTACCCTACTACTCTAGTCTTACGTCCGCCGAAGTCCCATTCCTTTTTGGAGAAAAGAACTTTAGGTCGAAACAAAATAGTGAGGAGGAGTACAACACTAGCTAGACACAGAGGAGTCAACTCCTCCGTCCGGTACAACGCCTCGACTCACTGGGCATGTCTAGTGTCCTTCACCTGTGTCGTTTCGTTATAGTCCTTATTTGGTCATGTGTGTGTATTATACTGCCGCATAGCCAAGACCGGAAGCAGCAGCCACTCTGGTGGCTACCATTAGCAGCTAACTTTTGCTCTGCGATTTTTAATACAAATGGAATTATGGATTATAAATAAGACAAATGATTGCCCAGAAACTTTATCAACCTATGGATTAACCGATTCAGCCGCGTTTTTTCTCGTTTTAATGCCATTGAACACGTCTTTTGATCAGATTAAAAGCTACGGTGAGACGATCTCCCTAGAAGCTACGTAAAGGTACGTGTTGTGATGTCTGTCTTTGCTTCCCCTGTCGCAAGTTCGTATCACTCATTGATGATACTATATACCTAAATAATCTGTGGAACCTCAGCTTTAATCGGATATCTTGTATGTGCAGCTACGATAAGTAATAAGGGTACTTTTATCTTGAGTTCTGTGCCAATGTCCATTTTCACTTAGGGGTCATTTAGATGCTTCTTATGAGACTTGGTTGGTTTATATCGTCAGTTAGATGAGATTATTTCCGTTAATCTGGTATAACACATTAATATGTTCTTAAATATTAAGATCCCCTGAGACACAGTGTCCTGGAAAAAAAAACCAGGGTCCCCGCCGGCGGGGACCTTGGGGCTTAACAGGCTAATGATGGTGTGAAGTGCTGAAATAACAGATACTATACTAGCAATTCAGTTCCAAGCTTTGGTCAGGGTTATCCTTACTGGGTCTAATCAAAACTAACTTTGTTAAAGATTGCTAACTGCTAGCTTCGCAGTTTGAATTGCAAAATAACGAAGGGAGGCGGATGTTTTGAATGCAGGTTGAGTGGTCAAAGTGTTCAGCTACTGTGAATATATGTCTGAAGTGTGTCTGCAATTTACGCGGCATAGGTATAACATAATTAGGCTATAAGCTGCTTTTTCCCTGGGAAACATATATTTGACCAAGGGAAAAAAATAGAGAACATAAACCATTTGAAAGGTCGCCTTATTGTGCCATATTAAACTATTATTGATCTGGGAGAACATAGGACCATGTGGTACAGTACAAGCTGGTTAACTGAGTGTTTGTCCATTAGAATTACGTTTTTAACTATTTCTAGTGGCGACACACAGAGAACACCACTGCAGCCAAATGCATATCTTTGCTATTCGATTTTAAAGGGGCCCTATTACACTCATTTTAATTTTTCATGTTTACACACTTTAATGTTCAAACAGGTCTTTATTTTTCCCATACTGCCTGTGCTGCACCACCTATTTTCTCCCTTTGTCTGAAATGAGAGCCTAGGTATCAAATACAATGTGTTGAAACTCGAGCCAAGAGAAGAGCAAGTGTTACATAGTGATGTCACCATGTCATGGAAGTAAACAAAGGAGCGCAATCAAGTCATTTCAGGCAGGGGGGCAGTGTGTGGCAGAGAAAAGTTCCTCTGGAGGAAACTTTGGGATGCAGACCATTTACATGCACACAAACATGTAGGTCACACTACAGAAAAGGGAAAACCCACAAATATGGCCCCTTTCAGAACATGTTTTGAAGTAAACAAGCAAATAACATTATTAAGCCCAACCCAGGTACAGAGGGAAGGACGTTTGCATCTATAAACCACTTACTACAGTCTCACACAGGTCATCTGAGGAAATTGGAAGTGAAAGTACTTGCCAAAGGGCATCTTGACACAAGCTGACAAGTGGCGAGGACAGCACGTCTTGTTAACTTTTGCCACCCTAATTTTTGCAACCAATTTTAGAGTTGATATTCCAGTGACTTTTAACCTTCCTGTCTTACAGCATTTAGGCAACACACTGTGCATCAAGCATGATTAGCACAACATGTGGGTGGATGTTAGTGCATGGAGAAGTTGATTGTCCTGGCTGGTCTATAATAAATGAGTTTACAAATGATTACAGATTCTGACATTATTTTATAAACTGCACAAATAACTAAGTGTGATCAAATGTCAGTTATGGGGATATACAGTATGAGCTTAATATTGACATTCAGATAGCAGCAGAGTCAGTCCTCACAGTAGCCAGTCACAGTAATACTTGTGGTATTATTCGTTCAGTCCCCCAGTCATGTGTTGGTGCAGTAGCTAATCTCTGCCCCAAGGCACTTCAGCAGTAATGCACCTGTTAAAAAAATCCCCATCCATGTCATTTTGAATTGTAAAAAGATTAGCTAATATTGTATTATAGTTTTGGGGGATTTATTGATTTTGTGCATTTCTCTCTGGCTAGAAGGCTGCACTGTCGCTCCCAGGTTTTTTTGTTAGTTTTTTTAAAGAAGATGGTGAGCCTCCCAAAGGTTTTATTCTCTGTCTTACTACACCTGTGACATGGACTCCAGATAAAATGGCCGGATCAAGCTTCACTTTAGTATATCTTAAAACAAACACAAAACAATCATGACTGAATGAACTCATTCCCATTAAAGTTATAAATGAATTGCTTTGCTCCAGGATTTGTCTTTGTATGGTACTTTTTCTGTTACATGGGACCATATTTTCGAAATAAACATCATGCTGTTTTAAATACATATATTGTTCTAATGATCGAGACCATAACCTCATAACCAAACATTATACTGAGATTTTATGATTTTTCTATGATTTTCTCATAGACCTTTATTCAATCTCACCCCTATTTGCAAGTCGCCCCCTGTTGGCAATTTAAAAGAATGCAGGTGGAAGGCGCACTTGCATTGGCTTCACTTTTGAGACCCAAATGTATTTCCGATTGATCCCCCAAATGATATGTACAAAAATATATTATGTAATATAAAGTTATTAGATCATATTTAATAATTTCCTTCACATTATTGCATTCAACCATTTGACATTGCGTCTCCGTTTAAGAGCTCTCATTTTCCTGGACCATGACAATACTGCCAGTCCTTACCCTGAATGTCAGTCTGAACAATTGATACGATAAACTCAATTGAAAGTTTCAATCTCCCCCCGCTGATAAGAGCAGAGGGAGTCTGCGAGGGGGAAGGAGGAGGGGGACTTTCTTTTCTTGACGGCCTAGCGTCAGTAACAGCAGAATCTCCATTAGACAGACGAGGAAAACAACATTTTGAATCACATCGGCTATGGTTTGCCTCAATACATTTGCCAAAGCAACATTTTTTCAGTTTTTAGAGAATTAAGGAGAATGGTGGCCTTTGTGAGTTATTGTGTTATTATAAAGGCTGCGTGATGTTTTGGGTGCACTTCGAAAAGGTGCTAAAAAAAAGAAGGTAGATTCTTAGGATAAGGGAACTCCCCACTGATCATTAATAGATAATGATATGTTTGTGGTGAAAAAAGTATTCAAAAATAGGGGGCACTTCACCAAATGTATATTTAGAAATCACTCAGCCGAAAACAGTTTGATACTCACTCTGGTAATTTACCTTGGGCTTGGAGAGTAGACATTTATATCAGGAAGCCTGCAATACAAACGATGTCATGATGTGGATCCTATTGATTTGTGTATTATTGTGGAGCTTGGTCGGTTCCAAGGACAAACATTTTCATCCGTCTCTCACAAGTCCACAGCCTTTATAAAATGCAATGCTTAACTCTAATGCTCTTAAGTATACTTACAAGGTAAAATACAAATACTTTATTCAAAGCACAAGTCAAAAATCAGAAGTCTTCCTTTAGTACAGAAGAGTAAAATACATTGAAGTATCATAGAAGGCTCTTTAATATGACTTCAAACATTGCATTACCAAAGGTGTGTGGACACCAGAACATCCTGTTTAACATTTCTCTCCAAAGCCATGGAGTCTGCCTGCACCAAGGCTTTCCATAAGATTTTGGAAAGTAGCGGCAGGGAATTACTCACATTTCGAGCATTAGTGAGGTTAGCCAGTGCTGTTGGAGATAAAGCCCAGCTCAATATCGGGTTTCCAGTTCATACTAAAGGTGTCGGATGGTGTTGAGGTCAGGGCCGGGTACAGGAAGGTCAACTTCATACACACTAAACTGAGAAACTATGTATTTATTTATCTGGATGTGTACACAAAGTGTAAATAGTTAATCAAACTGTGGATAGCAAGCATTAAGGTGTGGTTCATTGCAACTTATGTGTAATGCTCTCGCACAAAAGCAGTGGCGGTTCTAAACTAATTTGACTAAGGGTGACTAATCACTTAATGAGAGGGGCCCATTGAATGCAGGAAGAAGGATATTTAAATAAAATGTCAGCAGTTTGTTAGTGACATAGTTTGTGTCACTGACTTTGTTAATATTTTAGTTTTAGTTTTTACATTGGCCCAAGAATACAGAACATTAAAATAAGTTTGGGGTAATAAATACATTATTTATGCAGCCAAACTTTGTTTTTATGTTATTTCTTAATATTTGTTTCAGTAACTTAGTTTACACTAAATTACATTACTGAAAAAAGCACAGTAACTTAGTATTTAAAAGGAATTGCATTATCATAGATTTATTCTTTTGGAGGGGCCCACAGGGGGGTCCAAGTTCCGTGTTACAGGGGCACTGGTCCCTGTTGGCCCCCCCTTAGAACCTCCCATGCACAAAAGCACACAAAGCTTTTAATAGAGTCAAAATGACATACTGGAGAATTAATATTTAAAAATGTAAGATGTACATTTGGAAAACACAGTCAATGGAGATGTCAATGGTTCCATGTAGGTCAAAAGTAATGAGCCAATCCTGTTGCAACACAACACATGAAAAGACACCGCTGGTGGGGAGTACATTACCACACTGCTTCTGTCACTGTGTCCATCAGCGTATCGATTCAGAGTCCTTATCAAGCAGTGTATCTGAAGCTAACAGGGTGGTGGGGATTGACTTTGCAAATCTCTACCTCTTCTCACTTTCCGTTTGATCTGGCCTCTTTGGTCTGCGTTTCATAACCAGCAGAGTTGAACATCTCACTCGCTCATCTCGACATCTTACGACTGAAGACGAAATAGTCTGTATGGGTTCACCAAGTGCCACTTCAAATGTATATCACCTTATTCTGTCAGTCTAATGATGTACAGTATATGTAAAGAGAGCGTCTTTAGTGAAGTTTCAAAGCATTTACTAATTTAAATAAACTCATTAACATATTCATATGTCCCACAGATTGTTGGCTTTTACGTTTCTGTAATGTTTTATTGATGCACCTTGTGTAACTATTGCATCATAGATTACAAAGAATAAAAGTGCAGGAACATCAGTATCATCAGAATAAATTGAATAATTGCAATAGTTGCAGTGCCTCTGATTATTTCATGATGACAAGAGACAGAAGCATACGTCATGTCTCACTTCCTCACAGCAATTCAAAGATGACACGGAGCTGTAACAAAAACTGACAGATCCTATTGAGTACAGCGCTAACATCCTTCAAGTGAAAGCCTAAACTCAAGCAAAATGCCATCAGGATGAAGGCCTACCAACTGTACGCTCAGAAATAAATGTTCAGCCACAAGATGTAAAATGCAAAAAACATTAGCTTTGCAAAACATTAAAACTTTTTTTTATTAAAGTGACATTTATTTATGGTTTCTTCATTAAGCTCTTACAGTATAAGGCAAACACATATAGTGTTGATTTGATTAATTTTTACATTAGTTTGTGATGTAGGTTTCATTAAGAGAGCAAAGATGCTTGTGTATCCGAGGTTAGAGTAAAATTAGCAACTCTGTCGTCCAATTTTTTATTTATTTAGGGAAAAGAACACTCCGGCTACTGCCAAGCTTGTGGGTTATTCTTCATCTTCATATCCTTCTCTTTTGTATGTGATTAAACATTTACAATATGAATAGAATTATATATCAAAGCACAATGTTGCTTGTTGTTTGTCTTTCTGTAAGCTAGTTGCATATCAATTTTAGATACATTTGAATTTATGCAAACACCTCTAAGGGAAATAATATACAATGCTGTTGCTTTATGTTGACTTTTGCCAAGGAAATGCAGCTCTCTTGCCCAATATCATGAATACAGTCAGTAAGTGCATTTTTAATACCCTTTTATAGGGTTTTCAGTTTAAAGCTAATTGGTTGGAAACATTTAGTGGGTTATGTCAGTGTTTGAATAGGCTAGATAGATAACAGCTAATAAAGCCATAGTTATAAACTGGAGAGCAATTGTTTCAGAGGATGTATGATTCATAGCTAAAATCACTGATGGTAGGTCCATCTTTTTATGAATTTGCACAATACATTTTTACTAAAAAAGAACAGAAAGCACAATGGAAAGTAGGCCAAACTTTGCAATATACTGTGCAGTTGGACTGTGAAAATGCTAAATTCTGGACAAATTGTAACTTTACTGAATATGTGATGTGCTGAAATAGATAGCTTGACAGTCACAGTAACAACACTATCAATATATTAATTCAAAATAAAATGGTGTTAAAACAGTGGAAATTGTTCTTAGCCACAATTGTTTACAGAAGTCGATTAGTTTAGAGAAAAAGAGACGTCCAAGTAAACTATAGTCGGAAAGCAAATCTGTTGATTCTACATTTGAATAATGTTTACATACACAGAGCTGTTGGTGCTAACGCTCAAGGTATTAACCCGCTTAGCCTGAGTCATACTGTAGCTTTATGAACGAGAAAGGAAATGATGATTCCAGTGTTAGCTGTGTAATCCTCTTGGCACTTCGACAAACACACGCAAGGCCAATAAAAGTGAGATTTTATTTTATTTTAAAAACCCAAACTACGTTGACGACTGGCTGTTACATTTTTGTTATGCTTGGCCTTTTTCTGTATTTAGCTTGAGGAAATAGTAAATGCATTCTGCTCAAGCTGTTCAGTTTTATTTCCCAGAGAAGCTGGTTTTAAGCTGTGCATTGCTAAAGTATGCATATTGCATTATAGGGGTATTAAGAGCTTTGTAACCAGGAGAAATCACAGCTTTAGATATTCACTGTCTGCTATTTATTTGTCAGTTGGAGATTGAACACATATTCAATTTGCACAGGATTAGATCGTATGGATGTAATGAATTTTAATATATGTGGATATTAAATCCCAAATATGCCATTGCTAATATTTGACATTATAGTTTATTTACCTGATTTACAGTAATGTAAATTACTCAGGACTCTGCAATGCATTTTGGTAAATGGTCTCATTAAACTCTGTAATTAATTATGCATGTTAATTGGTTACATTATATATTACATAACAAAAAGGAAAGTGTATAATGAGGGAGGATAAGAGGAAATGCACGTCTAATGTTTAATACACATAACGCTAATTAGCTGCAAATCGTGGGTTGTTGTTTTAACATATACAATGAATTAGAGTTGCATAACAATATGTTTATGCTGAATTTTTTAAAAGAAAGCTTTGGTTTCATAGAAAACTGATCTTTTCTTAACTCTAAGTTTAATTCAAATTCAATTGTTATAATGTTCAAATGCTTGTATGAAAAGTCTCTCATAAGAAACATGTTAAGGTGCACAGGTGCAGAAAAACATATCAATATCATAAATCAGCACTGCAAAAACTCCGGGGTAGTGTTGCCTAGATTAATCCATGAGAGGGATTCAAGGTCAAGATCAGTGATCTCACAGTTGGGAAGGTTTCGGCACGAATGGATCAAACCTGTCCACAGAATAGAGATTATGGAGTCAGAGCATTGCATGGATCTTGTTCTGTGTCAGCCCAGCAATGTCAGATCTCCTTTAGTCAAGGCATGGTGTGAACATCAAGTCAGGACCAGATTAACATAATTTCTGCCCAATGCCAAGACAAGAAAGCCAATAAATTATGCAAACTCGTACAAAGTATGGTTTGTCATTGCCTTCTGAAACTCTTGCACTCCTATCAGCAATGTGTGTTGATTCCTTCCAAACACACACTACATTTCAGTGGTGGAAAAAGTATTCCAAACCTTTTCTTACGGGCAAGTAATACCAATATACTCAACTAAAAGTCCTGCATTTAAAATAGTAAACAAATAATAAAAGTATGACCATTCAAATATATTAGAAACCTAGTATGCATTATGGCCCAATCAGAATAATATATCATATTACTTGATTGTAATTATTAATATATCCATTTGTGCATCACGTTATGTTGCAGCTTGCTCATTTTAATAACCGTATATGGTGTCTAGAGCTATACAGTTAATGTTGTAGAATCAAAAGTGTGGGGTGGGAAGTTCTATCCTAAAATACCCATTACTCTAAACTATTTTTTTACATTTAAAACATCAGCATTGCCAGACCTTTGTGAGCCCCAGCTATAGCTTGAGCTCAATAGTTACAGAACCATGTTACCATGCTGACTTTGTGTCTAATAGCTACATACAATTGATACATTTTGACATATTGTGACATTTGGCTGCAGCCTGCACTCCTGCCAAGCTGCTCTCTATCTTGTTCACTTTAGCCTCTGCTCTTCACTCAGTTCCAAAATGCTCATTTTCCCCACCAAATCTATCCTTCCTCGAGTTCTTCTTGCTCTGCCTTTTTGTAAAGACTTCAACCTTATGACAGGGTCAAAAATCCCTCAGGGCACAGCTCCCTGCTGCTGCTGTGATTGGACCCATTGTAACGTGTGTGAATTTAAATTACAGCCAGTCTCTCAAATCAAAATCATTTTCAAACCTTCGTCTCAATAAAATATGAAAAACTATGATAATGTGTCAGTAAAGGCCACTATGCACGAGTGCAGTGGAGAAGTGACGAGGATTGCTAATTAGCATAACAAGTATAATGTGTCAAATGGAAAAATCTTTTATACACATGTTTGACTTTTGTTTTGGATGTCGTTTGAATAATGTTAGCACATTTTAACATTTTCGGCAGAGTTTATGTTTCACAGGGGTGACAACTTGGCAGAGTGGCCACTACAGGAAGAGAGGAAGGCGAACTGAGATGGGAGCTAAGCTAACCCAGCTGGGCCTAAGGCTGTTTCATTACCAGCTGCACCTGGCGGATGTCTGGTCGCAGGGAAGCAAGATGGATGTAGTAGACTGAGGCTAACCCAGCAACTCAAATTCAGAGACTGCTGAATACAAAATATTGCGTTTGACGGCGGCTCGCAGGACAGAACTCAGAATGCACGGCAGGAATTAACAATTATGTTTTGCTTTAGATAGTGAGCTGTTCTTGTCTGTATTACATACAGTAATGTTCCTTTCTCAAAACGTGAATTTCCTATTAAAAGTCACATTTTCTTCTACCATTTCAAACCTGGAGATTTGGGGACATATTTGAAAGTATAAAGTTCCCTCAAGGTATTAAAATAAAATGTTTTCTTTTAGCATTTAATTTATTCGATTAATGATATTGGGCAAAACATAAGCTAAAGAAGACGGCATTCTCTATAAAAGGATTCTGAACATGATTAAAAGCAACACACTGATCAAAGCACAGAGGAATTAGGCTCAGTGCATAAACAGGTTTAGACAGCAGAAATCCTCTGAATTGTTTAATACAAGTTTAAAGTTATGTTATTAAAAATCCAACTTTGGCCCAAACCACGAGGAGTGAAAAAATGTCAGAAGGCCAGATTTGACATTTTCAGCTCTGTTTTGACAATCTACTCCATGAGCTAATCTCTGGTTTGCTGAGAATGCAGAATAATTCAAAACATCCTACAGTCTTCATGCTTAGCATTAGAATACGCCATGATGCCATTATATATTGCCCCGACTGTGTCAGTGGTTTCACAGATTACTGAGCATTTGCATAAAAATAAAAATGACTGCAAATGCAAAGCCTGCTGTTTTCCTTCACATGAGGGATCATCCCGGAGCTATGACAAATCCTGAGCTTTGTTCATTGACCCTGTGGGGTCAATTATGTTGGCTGTGAGAAGACGTGGAGCGCCTCAGGTTCCCAACACTGTGGTGTTGGCATGTTGATCGATGGCGGGGATGCTTATCAGCCACAGTGTGTTACAGACACCTAATTGCAATTGATTCTTTTTTTGCTGTACCATTAATTGTAAATCCTCTATCAATCACAAACTCTTCACTACACATGTTGTACTCAAACTTAAACTTCAATCATCAGTGAAAATCGGTTTTCAATGCAGGAGTGCTGTGGGAGACTACTAGAGCTAGGTACACACTCTTTCTCAGAGTGTATACTGCTGTATACTGCTGTATGCTGAGTCTATAGTATAAAGGTCAATGTTGATGGCTAATAGCCGAGAGCCCCCATCAAGATGTCAACACACAGACTCCTCTTGTTAGAACATTAATGAAAACTAAAATAGCACAATGATTCATTTGAGCAACACAGCAGCATGGCATGTTAGTCAGTTGGTCCCCTACTTTGATCAACACCTAAATATATCAACAAATATTTGATTTGATTCCCCTGACATTATTGATCCCCAGAGGATAACTCTTGACATTTGTGAATAAGCTCATGATTAAATGAATGGATAACCATTAAATGTAATAAAGATATGTACAGTGCCCAGAAGATGTATCCCAAAGACTTTAGTTATACCCTGACTTTTCCTTTACTGAAATATTTTGACTAATTTCTGATGGACTGCCTCTAAAATTGCTAGAGATGTATTGGAGGAATTCTTGGTTAGTTAAAACCAACTATTGCATTGCCATGCAATTTTGTACAGACATTCACGTTCTCCGCTGGATGAATTACATGTCAGAAATCTATGTTGGACAATGATTAATTTGTACATTACCTGCAAAACTAATGATAGTTCCATCAGGAGTTAACTAACTATTGTCAGCCAAATCCACCCGGAACTAAAAAGGAAATGTTATCTGCTAAAGATTGTTGCATGAATACATTGGCATTAATCTGAGTACACCACTGTGCCTAAGCACTGCCTCACAGAGCTGCACCCATGACTCTTGGTCTTGTTTACTTGTCAGTGAAGACTATTCATAGTCATTAGTGTTTCAACATTATATTAGTCCTCTGTTTGGACATGTACAACGTGTAACATGAGAGTAATGGCACACAATTTGAATAAATTATAAATCATATGACTAATTTTCTTGCTTTCAAATATAAAAATGCTATGCCACATTATGCAAATGTCCTTGAAGAAATGTTTCAAGTTCCCTCAGGTACATGTGCTGTATTCTAAACACCTTCACCCAATGAACCCCCCCTGAGCTTATTAGAATAACCATAACATGTGACTATATGGTTAACAGCTATGAAACATCTTCATCCCCTCTGGCAACAGAGTGTACATACCTAAACAGCAGATTCTCGGCTGTAAAGAGAGGATTGCCCAAAGGATAAACTCCTCCAGGAAGCTTTGAAAGAAATTGGTTATTAAATAAGGTAGACCGGAGATAAAGATGTCAGCAGTAATAATGCTTTTCATTTTGACTCTGATCTCATTTGTTCAGAGGGGGAGGGGGGGTGAGCTGTGCAGTCTCAATGAGTTGACATAAGGGTTTCTCCCACTGCTGAGAGACTGATCTGTCAGCAGATACATGGCAATGCCGTCTCTGTCGCCCTGCCCTGCTGAGGACAAACTAATATAGTGGAACTGCAGAAGCGGCGTTTCTTATAAACACACTTCCATACATACACACAGTCAGTGCTGATGTATACAGGCTGTGGTGGTTACACTCAGGTGCTCTGCAGTCTGACATGTCCCAGTGGTCAAAATAAATGATGGGACAAACTGTGTGTATGTTGTCATTCTTCTTTAAATAGCTCCCTGTATTCTTCTCTGCTGAGTTTTCTGCTACGGCAAAGTGAAAATCCATGGGCTGAGATAACTTTACAAAACACAAACTATTCTCTCATTATTATAAATACAAAAAAGGACACTGGATACAGAATTACTTGGTGGAGAAACACATTATGGAGATCAAAACATTTTACATAGATGTCAAAGTTCTTGGCGAGAAAGTGCACAAAAGAACACAGAGGTGAGGAAAGTATAACAAGGTAACTATTTATTGCTAATTGCGGTTCAGCAACATGACCACATTCCCTCTGACTTTTCAAGACCACAGTTAATAGCAACAAAGGTCAATATATAATGTATAGCCACTGAACTCTACCATACCTCAGGTCCCACTGGCCCTACAAGCCAACATTATGAGGCTAACATCATGTAGCCCAGAGCTTATCGGCCAAACGGCTTGCTGCACCCGCACTACGAGGGGGACCCACGTTCCCATCAGCAAAAACACGTGGGTTTGCTATCCTGGCTCCAAAATGGTGGAATGAGCTCCCCATTGAAATCAGGACAGCAGAAAGCTTACACATCTTCCGGCGCAGACTAAAAACTCATCTCTTTCGACTCCACTTTGAGCAATAAAATCACTAACAAAGCACTTATATACTAACAAAGGACTGGCTTATCTAAAGCTAGTTGAGTAGCACTTGAAATGTTTTAGCTCTATGAAACCTGATGTACTTATATGATTCTGTTTTCTTCTAGTTTGTATCTTCTTGGTCGAAAGCACTTACAGTATTGTAAGTCGCTTTGGATAAAAGCCTCAGCTAAATGCAATGTAATGTAATATTAAAAACACCTACATGCAGTCAAATACAGCATTCCTACAATAAATATTACAGAACATTCCTTAAGGCATTGATTCAACATAATGATCATCAATCTATCACGGTGAAGGCTGCAGTGGTGTTGTTGTGTTGTTGCATTAATATGCAGTCTTCTGTTGCCTGCCGTCTGTTCTATTAAGGACTAAGTGTTATGATGGCAGCTGCTTCACGACTACAACACTATGTTCCTCCTTCCATACACATCTCCTTTAAACATAATCTGGAAAAACAGTGACAGTTTCTTTAACTGTACCCAACCTAACATGTATGTATATAGGTGTAACTCAAAGCAGCATGAATTATAATTATGATACCATAACGAAAACTGCCAATATATTTGCCTGGATAAAGTTTGTTTTTGACATACATTTTTGATCAAAGATTGCATTTGTCTGTGACAGGAGGAGGTTGGGGAGGATGCAGTGGTCAAATCAATACAGGATATCCACCCAGGAGACTGATATTTGTGTAATTTCTTTGCTCTGTTTATCTATTTGATCTACATTCAAGGCATGTGAGTAGATCCATATTGAATAAGTAGCTGAAGTTGAATAAAAGAAACAGACTGTACATTTTGGGCACTGAAAAGTCAACATGAGAGGAGCCTCTCTCAGCCTAACAAGCCGTAGGAGAAAAATAACAAGGTGCCCTGTGGAGTTTCTTGTAAACAAACCATAGGTATATTTACATTTCCGCAGAAAGCACTTGCAATGATGAATCAATAGTTAAAATCGCATCATTTTTAAATCCATCGTTCAGCTACCAGAGCAATAAAGGGATACCACCTGTAGGAGAGGGGATCACAAAGTTTTGACAGTGTTTGACATTTTCAAAAATTACACATGAGGCAAGTTGTTGAAACTGCTCTGATGGGGATGGTGCTGACTAAGCTACTGCACCCTGAAGATGTTATTGTCTTTTGTCTTTATCTCTTGCTCTGTTTAGTTATGTGGCGTCACATTTTATAGAATTTCTTCAAGCATTGTTCAACCACTCACATGCACAAACACTTCCCTTGAATAGTATGTTCCCATTTATATCACCACTGCATGCCTTACGCTCAGATACTGAATAATTATTCATTAATTCATAAATATGTATATATAAGGCAAACTGTGCGGAAAGTAGGATGATTGAAGATGTGGGGCAATAAAAAATAGGCCATGCTATACTTCTGCAGTGGAATAAAGAGCTCCGATTGGACAATTGACAGCAAACTATCTACAGGGTGGGCTTTTTAATGGTCCGTCAATGACACGCTGGCTGGCTGGAGTTCAATATTAAATGGACTGTCTCACTGGCAGGCCCTCAACCATCCCACTCGGAAACTTCAACACGTGCCACCACAAGCCACATGGCTGAAAAACAAACTACCGCAGGGGTAAACACATTTTACAGAACAACAAGCCAATTCTGTTAAATATTTATACTTCTTGTTCCTCACTTTTAGTATATTTATTTAGGGTACAATGACCAAAGGCCTATTTTTCTAGGAATAACACCGCAAATGAACAATAAAACATGAATAATCAGGCTTTAAGTCGGGTTGAAGCTTATTCATATTCAAGAGGTTTTATTGTGACTTTATAGTCTGCTTTTAGTCTCCCTTTAATAGGCTTAAATGTCAGGACAATAACAGCTAGTGCTTCTTTTCTCATTTTATGTAATGTATTGCCAGCTGGGTCAATTTGCCTAAATATAGACTGTCCTTACAAAAAGATTTCCCTGAAATCAATTTTTTTCTGCCGTTTCACCGGGAAGTCACTAAATGAACTTTAATATACTGGAAAACTCATTGTGGCAAATTCTCACTTTATACATCCTAGACAAATCTCAAATCAAAACTTACATGAGTGCTCATAAAGCATCAGGCTGTGTCTAACATTGAAAACACTGAGGCCATTTAAGGTTTGTGCTCAAATTGAAGGCTTTACACAAACCACAAATACATGTTGGGTACTTTAAAGGCTGCTTCCAGCACTAAGTAGCCATTAATTTGACTGCTTTCATAACAAAACAGGAGTGAACAATGAGTAGTGCTGGGAACTACATTTTGAAGGATCAGGTTAGAATAAGCCAATCAAAATCCATTCCTTTCATTACAGAACCCTACTGTGCTTTGTCTAATTCAGCCTGCTGCAGTGCTTTCCTCTTGTAAAACAGCTGGGCTCGAAAGTTCAGCATTTCACTGTTTAAGAGTACAAATCAACAATTGAATTGCATGATCGGCATTATAACAGGCTAAAATCAGACATGTCATATTTCTGGTTGAATTGTTTTTCTGTCAGCCAGAAGATATTTGTAAGGGAATAAGCTTCATCCATCATTTAATCAAACCGTAAGTAAATCAATAAGTTTTCAGATCAACCAGATTGTTTAAGATATACATGTGAGGTACTGCATATAGTGTTATTATGTCAATGTTTCATGTGCAATCAGTATATAATCGACAGAAAGGTTAAGGATGGGTCAACACCGCTTGGTATAAACATTTCTGTAGTAGTATTTGGGGTAAAAAAAGGTTTGGGCCTTTATATGAGCTCTATCCATCAGTGTTTACAAATCATCAACCAACTTGATTTATATACTGTAGCTATCTTCAGAGTAAAGCAATTGCAATGAAAAGTAAAGTGCTTTACAAGTGGAAATGATCAACAGCCAATTGTTAACTCGAAACAGTGAAATAAATTATTAAGATGATGATATAGTAAGTATAATAAAATCAAGAAATTGTAAAAATAAAAGCAATAATAAAAAAAAGGCATTCTTAGTTTTTTTCTTTCTTTTAAATGTCAATATTGTCTGCTTTTCTCAGGTCCTATAGAAGGGTCCGCAGCCAGCACCTTGGAGCGTAATAGCTGAAAGCAGCATAATAAATAAAGTAAAAAAACATTTAAAAAAGTAAAACTAAAATAGATCTAAAGTTAGAAGTGTCCTTATTTAAACACCCCAAAGAATAAAGTGTTTCTGGCAAACACGATGTAGGAAAATCTTTTATAATAAATTAGGCGTAACTGGGGCAGAGACACACTTTGGTCATTAAACTCTGCCAGGTTTAACTAAACTAACAAGATTACTTCTGCGTCTGAAGCAGCTCTGCCTCTGAGAAATGCTTTTACAACTAACACTTCAATTTGCTTAATGCAAATACAGTGCCACATATTGTCTCTTTAGGCCTCCCATCAGCTTTGTCCTTTTCCCAAGAAAACATGACTTTTCTCCCTGCTCCGCTCCAACTTGATCAGGCAGATCAACACAGGTTTGATGTTATAAAGAGAGAGCTAACAACCATGCAATGGAATCTAATCGTGAGTATATCAAATGTAAAATATAACGAACGAAAGTAATGTATTCTTAATTGATTATCACAAGCAGATAACTTAAATGTTCTTAAAGTGTTATTTCAAGTATTTAATTCACACAGGATCTACAAAAAAACGTAAAGGCTTTACCATGTCTTATTTCATATGAATAATTCATTATTTTTTAATGTAAGGGAAACCTGCTAGATCTGTGAACTGTTTGCTTAAACATAATACATATTAACGTAAAAAGTTATTATATCATTGCTGTGTTTACAGCTTGTTTCCACTGCCCCCAAGTGGCCGGAAAAACTGTTACTGCAGTTATATTATTATTGAAAATACTAGAGAAAAACATGAAATTAAATTGTTAGGAGTAAGTAGTAAATAAGTAGTATCCAGACCGGCGATTATTTCTTACTAAATAGTCTGCTGTACCTAACATTAAAAAAGCCTTCCACAAATAATTATTGAAATGAAAAAATGTAAAACAAAAGGGAAAAAATAAAATCTGACATGTAAAGTGAGGAGTTATGCTTAAAGGCTCTGCTTGGACAGTATATTACATTTAATTTAGCTGACACTTTTATCCAAAGCCAATAAATGTAATAAACCATTACAGTGGATATATTACCTGCTGGATGTAAGACTCATGTATGTGCTTACCATTAGTGTTGACAATTGCAAAGCCAATAACTTGCAGCTTACTATGAAGGTAAAGGTCTTAGAAATTCACAAGCAAATCACAATGTTTTTCCATTGACTACAGTTCATTTTGTAAGTTGTCTTAATAGGTTCATCAAGAAAATACAGTAATCATCCTCATTAAGTCCATGAATTCAGACAAGTCAACTCAGGCATATGATTTGAATAACTAACCTTTACAACGCCGCTTAGCAGCACTAAGGGCAGTAAGGGGCAGTAAGGGCAATGGGACATTTCCCCCTTACTTTACCACCCTGTCTGACATTCTTTCAATTTGATACTCACTGAATCCCCTCAAATGTCGCTTTATTGCAAGACATTGGTTTCAGCTATTCCTGTCCACCCTGTGCGTCAAAGTCAGAAACGCTATATTACTCACATGTCTACAAATACTCTCTCTCAGCCATTATATCTGTGCAGCTGTCTGCATGGCTCCACCTTTGTTTAGCCTATTATTTGTCTGCACTGTGGAGACAAATATGTAGTGTACATTTCCATGATTTAATGTTTGTATGAGCTAAGCTGAAAACATGCTTTCTGTACAGTATGCGCTTGTTGCTGGATGCACAGCTCTGATCAAGTATTGTCTATTACTTAATAACACAAATAACAAAAAGCACTACAACAACCCCAAATTTGACTGAATGCCTCTGTTCATGTCTTGCGGGAAACAAAAAGTCAAAATTGACTCATTATTAACAATTATCTTTTGTTAAACCTTACCGAGTTTTGTTCCTAAACTCAACCAAGTTATTAATTTCTTTAAAACTACGGCCATGATCCAGTGGAAGACAGACTACACTTCCCTCAGAATGTAATGTATGTTGTTTTTGTTTTTTTTCTTGAGGCAGTGTTGGATATTTGTGTAACAGTGTTTCCAATCACCATTTTAGTTCAGTATGTTATGCTATATTTACCTGAAGTTCTTATATTTAAATGTGAAAAGTACCAATGTCTCTACCAAATGTTATGCCAACCAAAAGATGTTCAGACATATTACAAATACATATTTAATTTAAACTTCATTAAGATGCTAGTGGAAAAAATGAGGGGGTCACCAAAACTCTAGGTGTAATCCTCTGCAAACCATGAATTTACAAATAAATAACCATATTACCATCAAACAGCTGGCTGGTAAAATATTTCAGCCTGAATCTAAATAGACAAGTCTAAACATTTAAATATATGAATTAACTAAAACACGGGACCTTAGCTTGTGGCTGAGGGATTCATTGCTGAAAACACGCAGCAGCCCATCCTGTTAACCTTGACTTGGCCTGCCAATAAAACCCTGACACACCTTCACCAATGATGCGCATGACCTTTCAGAAGCCTGAACCTCGCATGGCATTTCATTTAGCATACACACACACTGTATTAGTTTTGCTCTGCGGCCACATCATTCGCCAGCATGGCTAATTCCTCTCACACATTAAGCACACTGGATGAACAGCCTATTGATTAAAGGGTGTTTTCAAACCTGGTCGCTGTTGGTTCTTCCCTCTTGAATAAATCAATCTTCTCACCTCAGTAGGACACTGAGGTGACACTGTAAACACAAACCACTCATTGGCCCCCCCACTCGTTGACCGCCATTCACTTAATTGAACCTGCCGCAAGCTCTTTAAGGTGTAAAGATTGAAACCAAGACGCAAGACTGGGAATGCATTACACCGAGGTCCTTTTAATTACACATCCCCAAATAATAATCCTCCGTTCCCAGAACTCATTGAGCCTTGTTCTCAGCTATCAGTTGTGTCTGTGTGTAACCTTGAGACACTGTAATTACGTCCCTATGAGAGGGCCCAGTGGCGTAGTCTGGCTGCTCAAATGTGGGTCGGGAGTGTTTTGTGTTCTTTTCTTTAATCTAAAATATATTTAAGGGAGTCGGGGCCGGACAGGACACAGCTCTACATCACCCAGTGGGGTGCCTGTCTGCTGTAGCCACAGGGTCCAGCCGGGTGATTTATACCACAATACCAGTGGCCGTGATGGTAATATACTACAGATAATTGAAAAGAAAATTGAATTAGGTCAACACAGGCAGTGACAGTCATTGGATGTCACACAAAGGCTTTACAACTACAACATTATTCTGCCGCACTGGCCCCATTAAGTATCTTGCTGCCAATTCTAATATCAGGCTACTAGATAATTGTCGCCATATTTCATTTGGACTTAACACACCCTAGGAATGTGGGGAGATACACACAGTGTGGCACTGATAAGGTTTTGTACAAGTTGTCTAGTTGTATAAAAGGAGATAAGACCATATCTCTGGAGTGTCCCTCTCTTGCTGTGTGGTGGTATCCCCGGGGGAAGAGGCAGGGATAGTCTGTGAACTGTCATGATGCTCTGGCATCATGCACAGACATTATGACAAGGGTCAGGGTGCAGTACAAGGGTAGTTCAAATTCTGGTTGGCCTTCGCTATCCCCCCCCACCCAACTGAGAGGTAGTTGGCTTATTAGTATCACATATGGATTGCTTAACAGGGGTGCCTGTTACTGGTGAGGAGAGCCCCAGAATCTCTGCATCAGGTGACTGTTCAAATGTGTTGTTGGAAGGTCAATAATATCACCACAAAGAGGCTGAAATTAATCACAAACACAAACAAAATTGCTTAAAAGACATGCAAAATGACAATATAAGATGCAAGGGGCTCACAAAGACACACAAACTGACCCGAACAAACCACTGCAAAGTGATACCACAGAGGCTCGAAGAATATCACAAAGACACTAATTGACCTAGAAATACCAACGAGATGCAAAATTGTCAACAGTAGGATGCTATGTGCCACAAAGATACATCAAACCACCAGGAAGAAGCAAAAAACAACCACCTAAAGATGCAAAATGACAGTAGTTGCAAAGTGTCCATAAAGAGACACAACATGGCTAAAAAGACATGCAAATGAGAGTAAACTATAAGATGCAAAACATTCACAGAGATTCAAAAAGGACGAAACCAGATGGTGCTTAATGAATACAAATGACACACATGAGGGTGTCTCCTATATACAGTAGGAGGATGTAGGGCCATTTAGATGTCTGCGTCCAGGGGCCCGTTGTGTCATATCTAACCACTGCTGCAGGCCATTTGGAGTTACAAAAAGCAGCTATTCATTTATTTATATGATTTAATATTAGAATGTTTACAATTGTCTCTTTGCCATTCATTTATCGCCTTGAACAAATATTGTAATTGTCAATAAGTACTGTTTATTATTGTCAAGAACCAGAGCTTTATCAGATAATGAACAATGTATTTTCCATGAGAGTGCACATGAGCCACGAGCACACACATGCTGGAGTGTAGCTAAATGAGCTCCTCTTCAATGTCAAAGACTTAAATATTAATCTACCACTTATAATAAAATGCCACCTAGAATGTAACAGGCGGAGCAGGCCATTATTCACTTTAACCATCTCTTATGACGCAAAGTAATTAACAGATAACTAAATTAATTAATTTGGATTTACCGCGACACCTTTGCGGCTTTGAAGTGACTTGTTTACTCAAATTAAGCCGTGTTGTTGATGCGTGGCCACAGGACCTTTTAAGTGCAATAGAGACGGTCGTGAGCGGGGTATGAAATGAGGGGAGAATACTGTCCAGAGCCGGAAGTACTCAGGGAACATATTAACATGTTTGGCAAAGCTCCAGGATTGTTTACAGCGTCCTGAATACTTTACTGTAATCAACTTGTGAGGTATAGGTATTAAAATCAGCATTTCAATGTTTATATGGATGACTTGAGTTGCCCTGCAGCTATGTAAAGCAATGCATAAATGGCATAAATGAAAAAGTTTGTTCCCATGTACTGAACAATATTATCCTCAGTCATATTGCTATTGCATAACCATGCTGTACTAAAACACTAATGGCTTCAAGACTTTTTGCGGAATATGCTTCAACAAGCTTGTGAAATAAAACTGAAATGTGTTTTTTTTTTGTGGTACACACCTGCTACTCAGTTATTGTACATTATAACAAGAGTCGTGAGGGAATATTGACAGAGCTCCGCCAGAATGAGAACATTACCTTCATGCAGCAAAATGTAGGATTATTACAGCATTTCTTTCTTAAGCCCAGTCAAATAAAAGCCCACAGCTGCCTGTGTAGAAAGTGAAAATATAATATGCATTGCTTTCATTCACACAATTATTGCCTCGCACGCGGAAGATGGTAATATGAAATATCCCTACAACAGCTGGGTCGCAGTCTTTTCGAAACACGTTGAATATATTCATGATCTTGGCCACAAGATGTTAAGCTCGCTCTCTCTGGTTCCTTATATCCACTCTGTCGTGCAGTGGTGAGAATGATCAGCACAGACAGTTTTGTCTGAAGGGAAACAGGAGAGGAGACAGGAGTGACACAACTGTGGCCTCCTGCTGAGAAAAGAGAGAAGGTGAAGCAGGAGGAGAGGGTGACTGCTAGATAAAGATTAATCTAATTTGTTTCCTCAGCCAAATGCATTCCAAACCCTCCTCTGTGCCTCTCTGTCCCAGCACGTAGGGGATGATGTTAAAATGTTTGGGCAGGAAGGGACACAACTGGGAGAGAGCTCGCCCAGAGGAAGTTCAACACTATCCCACGGTTCTCTCTGACACAATCTGTAGTCTGCATTTAAAATCCCTGCCCATCTCCGTGCTGCAATGAAATGCATATGCAGATTGCAGAATGATATTCCACTAATAATGTATAGATAGTAATATATTGCCAGTGGAAATTGAAAATGAGAGATTTTGTCTCTTCGGACCAGAAACCAAAAGTGCAGATCAATTTAAAATGGCAAATGACTGTGCTCCCTGAGCCCCTTCCTGAGGAGTGAGTAATAGATCTCTGATCATAGGCTATTACAGCCCGGTCAGGAAGGGGCGAGGCTGCCTGTGGAATACAGAGAGCCCTCCTTGACTCTTACATCAAAAAGATGCATCAGAGAAAAGACCTGGGAGCCCTTGGCACCGTGGATCTCTGGGGGCGCACCACATGAGGAGTGCAGTCCAAGGCTTCGGTTTCATCTTTCTCTCTGCGCTTTATTAATGGCAGAAGGATTCTAATTCGGAGAGTAGTGCTGAGTTCACTGATGCTAATCACACGTGCCGGTTTCAGACAGAGGGAGGGGAATGAATGCAGAAGAAGAAAGACTGCGGCAGATTGAGGAGCAAATGCTAGGTCAAAATGTGTCATTATAACTGAGGAATTATTGATACTAGAAGACTTTTTTAGATGAATTCCAACTTTAATCCTCGTCACTGGTCTTACTTCCTTATCTCCTGGTTTTTTATCCACTTTTGCAGAAATGTTAAAACTAATTTTAGAGAAAGAATGAAAGGAAATGCTAATTAATATGCATTTCTATCCAATACTGTAATATTAAGATAGTTGGTGGCACTATTTCTTCTGTCAGCAGCCGTCAAACCATTACAGAAGATGACGCAATGGTTCGGAGATGATGTAATTCAAAGAGTGGCAGTCAACTCTCAAATGGACAAAAGTAACAGAATACAGAAACATGATGTCCATTGCTACGGTCTCCTTATCGCTCCACACAGATTTGACGTTTTTGCATGATTCAATTTTGTCTCTTTAGTGGACGCTCAAGTCAAGCCTGTATTTCCTTAGTGTTTTTGTATCTTTTTTTTTGATATTCCAATTTCCAAACTCAAAACGTTTTTTGATACAGTATCTTCAGGTTCTTGCACACATTTATTGTCATTAGCAAACTCAAAAATTCATAAAGGCAAGTGAATGGAAACGCACATACTTCTGTATTTGTAAAAAAATATATACAGCAAAATGAAACGAGCTTATATGGATTAAGTATTGAGCTAGTTCACCATACCTTTGTTTTAAAACTCAGCTTGCACATTTGATGAAGGTGACCAAAAACGGAAATACCATACAGCTATTTCAACAAAAAGAGAAACATTGTAGCAGTTTTTTTTTTAAATCAGTTAAAAAAGAAAGTTTATAGGTATTTTCCCCACATAAAGAAAATATCAGTGCGATAAAACAAAACAATGTAAGGTATGTTTTTGAGCTGTCAATATCCCTTTTCTCGTCCTTGACTTGCATCTTCAGAAGCAGAAGCATTCTTTACAGCAACACCAAATTGTTTTAATTATTCAAACATCTCGCAGACAATGAAAACTCTGCATGTGAGATGAAAATTAATATGAGGCGATGCAAATGAAGACCTTTTTGATCTGACAGCTGAAATGAATGGGTGGGTCCTCAGATCACTTCACTGGTGTGAAGAGAGATGAGAGAAAAGGAATTTGAATTTCAAATCATCCATCTTAGTACGTGGTCTGTGTGTTGCAGGTATGAGGCGGCGCTGAGTGGACATACAGTCAATGTGGAGTGTGTGATATAAATTGGTATTTTGAAAACCTTGAACCTCGGAGAACATCATTGTGCAGCAACGACCGCTTAGCACTTCTCTGAAAAATAACATTCCCGCCTCAACAACACTCCCCGGGTCAACCTTAAAGATTGTGCAAGCCTTTAGAGTTGGAATATTTTGCATCTAAATGTCTTGTTTGCAGTTTTTCTGCGTTCAACAGCATGCATCATAAAAAGGCCTGTGTTTATATACCATTGCCTTTTGTGCGTTCTTATTGATCAAAGTTGACAGCTACACATGTTGGATAAAGAGAAACATCGTCATGATGTATTTGTGTTGCATTATTTATCATGGCTGGCCATGGCAGTCCCTGAGGTAATACGTCTCCTGATACATCATATCAGACAAATCTCTGGCTCACTCTGGAGAGTTTTACACTCAGAGCTTATAATGCATGAATTTGCTGTTATATAACGTGTGTGTGTGTGTGTGTGTGTGTGTGTGTGTGTGTGTGTGTGTGTGTGTGTGTGTGTGTGTGTGTGTGTGTGTGTGTGTGTGTGTGTGTAATCAGAGCAGAGCAACATCGACTGCTAATATCATGTTTTATTTATCAAATTTCAGTCGTCTAAGAAGGACTTACATCGTGTTTGTTTAATGTACGACAGTATGAAAGCGCTGCCTTGATGTGTTCAATGAAAAGATCTCTAGATGTACAACTGTTGTAAGGCACAAAACTACATTTCTGTGACCATAAATAAAAAAATAAAAACTCAATTAAAGGAGAATTCTACAGATTAAGTAATGCAGTGCCCTAAAGCTGGGGTAATAAATAAATATATAAAGATGTCCGGGATATCCACTGGATAAACATGGCAAACTATTAGCATGACCCTCATTCACCTCAACATTTCCTTCAAAAAGTACAATCTGTCCTGAGATTTTAATTATTTTTTAAGACCTTTATCGATTTTTGTGACTTAAACAACCCAATAAACTGTCATTTAAAGGGTTATTCCATTAAGAGTTAGAATACAAAAATGTCAAAATACACAATATATATATATATATATATATAATATCCTGGTCAAACGCCATTAACACTCAATACTACACTTCCCATAGTGCAACTTATTAATGTATTTTGTTATATCTTGTTTTAAATCTTTAACTGAAAGTACAAGTGTTTACACACAGAATGTATAAATTACATGTTAGAGAGTTGTTCATTTCACATTGTTCATTGTTTTTATTTGTGTAATGTGGGTGAATACAGGCTTTAAAGTATCTCAAATCAACCCACCCAATAATATTTAAAAAGCTGTAATCAGTGGGAGTTTAAGTAATAACCAAAGGTAGCTTACTGACATCACTCGTTTCCGGTAGCAGCAATTATTCTATTCAGTCAATTACAAGCTGTGAGATTGGATTAACATAGAATTACGCTACTTTCCTCACATTTATTGTAAACAATGTAATGGGTTTATGTACATAATCCGGGTGCGGAAAATGATGAGATTATTGCATGTAAACACAACTGTAGAGCTAATAACATCTGGTAATAACCGCTGCTGTTGTCTGATGCTCCTCTGATTGGCTGCTGCAGACCCTCCTGCAGATGGAGGATTAGATTTCAATCAAGTGGCTGAAGGATTCGGATGCGTATAGAGTTGATAATGTTTGTGTGAGTGTAAGTAAGAGGTACTGTAGAAAGGCACAGAGGATTGAAGATGTCTGGTAGTGTGTCAAACTCTTCTGAGTCGTGTCAGGGTTCCTGTCAGAACACCTATTGTGCAGAGACTTCACAAAAGATACACAGCTCTTTGGGAGTCAAGCTCATGACGTTCAGATCTTAATTACTGAATCAACACATCAGCAGAGGCAAAACATCAGTTTTAAGAATACGTCTGCAAAAGCTGTTAGTTTGCCCCCTAGTTAATGTATAAGTTTACTTTCCAGAGCACAGTATAGGAAGCTGAATAACATAATACATTATTCATAAGAACCGATGTGAAAAACTGATTCAAAAATCTAAACTCACGATGATAAAGATATATTAAAGCAACAATACTATATGTACAAGGAAGATACATAAATATATATATACAGTTTCATTCTTGTGATGTATGTTAACACCTTCCATTGCACTCTTAAACAGTAAGCACCCTGCAATTGACTCTTTTCATATCAATAGAAACAAGTATGATCCAACCATAGAGTCACTGTAACATTGTTTAATTGGTTTTAACCAGAAGCCACATTTCTGCAGAGGTCTCCTCTTAAAAACAAACAGACATGAGGAGTTAAACAGGTTAAGAAATATGTAAATATGTTAAATGTTTAGAATTTGTGTTTCTCAAATTCTAATTGGCTGTGTCACCATGTTTTGCCCAGTATGTCTCTAAAGACTAAAGATCTAGACGACCAATTACTAAAATCATTTGTCTGGTTAAAATAAAGTTACAATCTCAAAATATATCGGAAATGTTCCATAAAACTGTACAAAAAGAAAATGTTGACCGTTCCTAGCAGACAACACTAATGCATGCGTAAAAAGAGATATGTTGTGGAAAAAAAAGGAAATGTTACATATTACGCTTTTGGATTTACACATAAAACAAAGTTCAAGTATACAATATAATATATGTATAGAACAACCTAAATATTATGTGAGTTTAAATGACAGTAGGAATACGGGTAGTGCAAAGGCAGACTAGCAGAACACAACGGTGCAAAGGCAGAACGATGCAGAGCAATGCAAAGCACTGTGTGTAAACCACAAGAGAAACACGTGTGCTCAGGTCGGTTAGCACTGTATGTTGTGGGGAACAGAGGATGAGTTGTTGGCACACATTTGTAGAGATCCTTGGAAGAATGAGTTTTCCAAGGATCAATCAGAGATGTTTCTCTCTATGTGGTATCCAGCTGCAATCTTAAAATGAGCAGCAGATTAGCATGAAGGGAGAAGTGTGTTTACAGCCGTAATTACACTCGTATACAGTAGTTACCACCAGGCAATTTGCTATTTTCATATCGATTGAACAATGATGACTTAATTATGATAATTCAGTTTTTGCCTCGCAATTTCCCCCCCTCTCCATGGAGAATTGCAATTAATCCATTACAAACAACACCTGTTATTTAATATGTTGATGAAGACACCTCTGAGGTTGAACATTAAAAATGGTGGTGATAGCAGCACAGCGCATCAATGCGTGCGGCTCGTACAAAATGCCGATTAAGCGATCCTGATTGATTTCCCCGATGAATCATAATAGCAGCGATGGGTAAACTCCACCGCTGACAGGAGACTGAGACACAGAATGAGCATCTTTCATCCCTAAAAAGACGGGAGTAATTTCTGACATTGTACATCAGGTCTATCTGTTACCTGTTACTGTGTTCATATGTGTCTGCTCAATGTGAAGCTACAGATAGATAACGGATAGTTAAGTTTAGCACAGAGGCAGGACCATATATACTGTTTATATAATACATATATGCTAAACAAGATATCTTTAGGCATCCAAACCTCTAAAATGTAATTTTCTTAGCAGAAAATACCATGATTCACTAAATAAACTGTATTATAAAAAGCTTTGTAAGAACAATGGATACTATAGCAACAGTGGCCATAAGCGTAGTCAGGGAAAGGTTTACTGATGTAATAAATCAAGTGAGATTTACCATCACGTTCTCATAGACATCTATACAAATGGTAACCAGTGTAGTCAACCAGTATAGTCACCCCCTGTTGGTAAGTGTAAAGATTCTAAACAAGACACTGCGTTAATGGGTGAGCTGGTTGATATATTGTATTAACTTTGGATAGAATAGGGCTAGCTTTCCCCCCCTTCTTTGCAGATGTTATACAAAGCTAAGCTAACTGGCTTCTAAAAGACATAAAAGTGGTATTAATCATCAAAGCGGTCTGCAAGAGAGCAATAAGAATGCTTATTTAAGAAAAGCCATCATAAATGAAGAACACTGATCATTGTCAAGATAGGCATACCATCAAGGATACCATCAATGGTGAGGAGTATTGTTAGCCAGCTTGAAGTCATTGTTAGGAATGATGTTTCATAAATTCAGTCAGAATGTATGAGCTGCTAGAAAAGCAGCATCAGAAATCATGATGGTGTCCCGATGAAAACCCTTCAGTCGCTACAGATATAATTAATTTGGGACTTTGTTCACTAACAACAGTTTCTACAGTGCCTGTCTAAACTTTTACATTTGATTGAGCTTTATATCCGGTTGGCGCAGTGGATTCCGAGCCACAAATGCATCATGATCCTCAGGAAATCATCCTGGATTACCGTCAAAGTCACATTTCCTATCATTTACAATTCATTGTACAATAGATCTGCTCAGTGCAAAGTCAGACTGACATTGCACATTATGGCACAGGACAGTTCTCTTTCTTTTGTTTGCCGTTATAATGAGACAGAAGTGAATCTTGAATCCTGTTCACTCAGGATTTAAAAGCTAAATATAATATGAAGATGTATGCAAGACATTTGACAAACTGAGTCTGCTTCTCTCCAAAATGCTGTTGACACAATTGTTCTAATCTTCCACATATATAGTGTAGTCTGTCAGTATCGTATGTAGCATATCTAACACAGGCAGCATGGTGTCGGTCAAATTCCTCCACAATATATTAAAGCCGTGGAAGTAATCCCTCTGGATGACATGTGCCTATTTAGCCAACCTTTTCAAACAGCTGCTGCCTTATTGTCCTGACATTTCCAGGGAATTAGGTACTATACAGACGTGTTTATTAAGACTTATTGTCTGATCTTGTATTATTAAACTCCCTCTCTATCCACTTGCAGACTTTATCTCCCACTTAACTGAAGTACCTTGCCTCAGACTTAACTAGAAGTTGTACAGTATATGAGAAATAAACAATCAAACTAAGATGACATCCAACACCAACAGGTGTGAAAATAAAGATATTAACTGTGATCTTTAAAACATGACATTAATGTGTATAAACATTATGTAACTATTGATAGGAATAATTTGCCCTCATTAAGAAGCAAATACAAGAGCGTGTATCAAAACAAGATAAGCCACAGATGGCGTCAACAAGTGTTAACATACAAATGTTCAACCGAGGCTTGACCTTCAGTTTTGAACAAAAACTTCCCATCAAACAGTTTGTGAAACACCCTCAGAGTCTCAGTAGTCTACACTTTCTGAAAGCCGTCGGTATCTTTGAACTTTTATAAATAGAAAGTTAAAAGCAAAACAGGTTTAAACGGGGGAGATGCAGGAGGACACAGTGTCTTGTTAAAAAGGTCCAAGAGTGAAGAGCAAGCTACAAACTGTGTTCTCATTTAGAGCTGATTTACTAAAAAACAGAAGGGAGGTTTATTGTGCGACGAAGAAAAGGTCAGGAGTAATTTTTGACAAATGTTGTTTTTATCTTGGGCTCGCTATCTTCCTGATAAATTATGTTCAAAATGAAAATGAAGAGGACAGACGGAGAATTCTTGCTGTGGCGTGTGTGTGGGTGTGAAAGGCACAGATACCCTCAGTTCAGCAAGTCTGGGTACAAAGAAATACATTTTTGTTTTTAAAAAATGTGTTTAACCCATAGACTGGTTTAACCCTTTATCCCTATGAGTATTGATGTATTGAGTTGCTGCAAACTTTGAGCTTTAGATTAGCCTGCAGAAATAGTTCCAATGTTTGGCCGTGGTGAATCTGGCTGGAAGAAAGTTATATTTTAAAAAGTATCCATTCAGTTTCCAATATTTATGTTTCATGCTGCAAAATACAATCCACCCACAACCTGCCACCATGTAACCTAATAACATCCTACATATTCATAAAGGTTCTTTTCACTTTTGAAGACTGTTGTTGCAGCAAATCCCTTTATAACTTAGGTAGGTAAATAATAAGGCTTAAAGTTGTTTATATACGTAAAGAAATCTATAGGATAAAGAGTCAATACTATAGTAAAAAGCCATGTTAGCAACTTTCCAAGACTCTACTTTGAGTTTAAAGCTAAATCCTAACAGCATGCTCATAATATAACAATAACAATGTTAATATGCAGATGTTTAGCAGGTATAATGTTTACCATCCTAGCGTAGCAGATGTTAGCATTCTCGCATTTTCAAGTATCACTAAACACAAAGTTCTTATTATTTGTAGTTTTTGGACATACACCAAAGTCATGAAAATATAAATGACCTGATGATGATGATGCTAGATCATTCATGGAACCACCAAATAACATCTACAATTCATCAAACAGGAAACATAAATGCTTTTACTACATTTCCTAACAATCTTTCAAACACTTGTTAAGACCTTTATGTATACAGTCTATGGTTAAGACACTCAAAAACAACAAATGTCAACCAAGTGTCGGCATTTGAGGATATCTCAGGGAAAGACACTCACCCTGTCAACAATAAGGAACAACAATAATCTGTCAGAGTAAAGTGATTTGTTTTATCACCCTCTATTAAGGTTCCAAGAAGACTTGTAAATGTGGCAAAGGGGAAGACAAATCCAATGTTATAAAACGCAGTTCTTTCCTAATTGTAGCTTAGAGCTAGGATGGACAAGAGCGCTCAATCTAAGCACCTGAGTGGCCTCTAAATGTTCAGTGGAGTTAAAAGGTTGATCACAGGGATCAAAGCCATTTAATACCAAGTGGAGAATGTATTGCATGTTAATATCCATTCAGTAAATTGTCCAAACATCTTGTGATTGGTCTTTATTGTGTTACACTTTTAGCAGGATGCGTCAAAAAGCCCAAACCATCCCAACCAGCTCCCCTTGATATGGAATAGCAGACTGCAGTGGCTGTGACTGATATTGTCTTGGATCGCTGAGCTCGTCACCCTGTCAGAACGACTTGACCCCGCAGTGGGACATCATCATCGCCATCATTCCTTTGATCCCTTAAATATAACTTTAGCCGGACAAGGACTGACTGTTAAATAAAGCGCTTTTCTTTGTTGCCCAGCTCTATTTATCACCACACTCAGAAAATGCATTACTGTGGCCACTGCTTCAAACAATTGTAGATGCAGTAAATCTCCCAATGTTACTTTCAGAGGTTGAGAAGACCCAAGAAAACATGATGAATTCATTCACTATCTTAGTAGGGCAAGTTTTTGCAGATAGATATTCTGACTATATCACCTTGAGGAGCAAACCACATTGAAAAAGGCAAAAGAGATGTCCGCCTCTGAAGATGTACTGCCTAGATATCAAGGCTCTGCACATCTTTTGATATTTCAACACTTGGTAGGACACTTTGGAGATTGACCTCTACCTTGAATGAACAAGATTACAGTGTCTACTGTATGTGAAGGCTGCAAGAGTGGTTTAAAAGACCAGCAGCAACCCCAATTCCCCAATTCCCAATGGATCCCTTGGGGAACACAGATGTTTTTTAGGAGCATAAAACTATAAAGGCATGATAAGCAATATCTTCTGGGTTTTTTTCTTCTGCTTTACACCTTCGACCAAAAAGGCTTTGTTGATCTGGTTATTCGAACGTACCCTCTGGGCCCTTCAAAGACCAGACCCCCACCCAGCCCTCTAGTCCTTCCTGACATCTCAATGTCATTTGAGAGATGTATCAACCATGACACCCTGATATCTAGAGCCCTCATTATTTCAGCACAGATCTTGTCCACCCCTGGCACCCTCCCACTGTGGTAACCTTTCCAGTGACCTCTGCCAAAGAGATGAGCAAGGACTCTCTCACGAATACTTAGAAGAGCTTCTTACCGTTGAGTTTGGGATGTGTTTTTTTCTTGTCTGTTGCCACTTTAAGTTGTCAATATGATAATCCTGAGTGCTTGCCAGATGGTCAGTTTATGTCTGAAAACTGATCCACCCACACTTTTCTGAAGTCAAAAAACGAGGGCTGGTGGGACTGCGTTGAACGATATTTGTTACTTTGCGAAACTGGCAACCCAATAAGAACACCCACTTCCAAAAGCAATTTGCCAGATGTGTGGAGGTGGGAAAGCAGCAAGGGTTTGAACTGTCTCTCTTTTGTACAAAACGACTTCCATCACTTCGTATCAAAAAACGAGTGAAACACTGTCAGGGTCACAGGTTGTATTTTCTGATTTTTGGGAAGTTGAGCTTAGCAGGGTTTCAGGTAAGGCCTCTATCCTTCTGCTGTTGTTTGGCAACTGAAAGCACTCAGCATATGCCGTAGCCTGTTAGTAGCTGGTACACCCATATGGCCTGGTTGTGATTAAATCCCCTAAACAACAAATCATTTTACCAGAATGTCTTTGGGAAAGACAGAGTTGGACAGATGCAACATGTGTACACACTAGATGTTAGGTGATAACCAGCTTGTTTGTGGCTCTGTTGAAGCCAACCAAACACGTAAGTTGATAACCAAAACTGTATTTTATGTTTACCTATTTAAAACTTGACTTTGATCTGCAATTAAAAAGTACAAAACAGCCTACAGGATCTATATATTGAGTTGTTACAGATACATGTGTCACCTACCCTTTACGCATATACAGTCAGGAACTTTATTTCCTCTGTAATGCAACACTGTGACGAGCTTGTGGCATACAGTGTGGCGAGGGATGTAGATGGCCAGAACTGAGTAATTGCTCTTGTATCGTGGGAATGAGACCAAATTGGAATGAGTCTTGGGGGTTGGTGCCACGTTGATTTAGAAGCAGCAGCTATGGCGAGAGGGGTCAGACTTCCTCCGAGGGAGCAGAGATAAGGAGGACACAGACAAAAAGTGAGTGGAGACCTAGGCATCTATTAAGAGGTGCATCTGTAGCCTGCTAGCAGGGACACACAAGTAAGCAAGAGGGTAAGAAATGTGCTAGTTTGCTCTCTAACGAGCTGAATGAGTGTAATACTTTGTGGTGGAAAGTTTGGACTTGGCGTGGGAGGCTTCTTCCACCTCACCTAGAGCCCTGCCATTGTTTCTTCAAAGCGTAATGATCCTGCTTCCACAGTGACAAGCACAGGGGTATATTAGTGACACAGTGCATTCAAACGAGGGATCATTTTAATGAATGTGCTGCACAGGCCAATGTTTCAGAAATCATTTTGACACAGGCCTGAATCCAAGAATGCTACAAGTCAAGAATGAGCAAATGTTGCTCGACCAACAAGCACACAAAGGATTTCATAGATAGTTTGCAGTGCATTTCAAAGTGCTATTAGTTGTGGCACGGATGGTACCCTAGTTAACCTGAAAATATTATTGAATAGTATTTATTACCATGGTACTTTTTTGTAAGGACCATACCTACTGTATTTATATCGCTGTTGAAAACTCTTGGCTCTAGCACTTGAACTTGCCACCTAGGACTTACACTGTGAAAATAGGTGGTTTTCCAGCTTAAGGTAATTTGTTGTAGATAATGCTGAATAAGAGAATGCATCCCTATTGTCCCTAGACCCCTAGATAATTAAAAGAAAAGTAGGAGCTTTAGGTGATCTTTATATCCTGATGCACAGCCATGGAGCTCGGCATTCAAGCACCACTTGTGATCTTTCTGGGTCTCCATTGGGGGACAGGAGGGGTCAGCAGCACGGTGCCCAGCTTGATCAAGGATTCTTTTGTTCCCCACAGTGTTCCTCTCTGGTGTGCCCTTTTGCTGTCAGCAGTCTGTGCTTTGTTTGTACTTTCTTTTAATGATGCAAAATTAAAATAATGAAATGCCTCTAACACATTGTCAGGGAAAATTGGCAATACAAGTTAGTATGATAATTACTATCTGCTGCATTTGTAATCACAGATTGTCTGTTAGACAAACTATTTTGTATTCCAACTCCACAAAGCCCACATAGGGACACACAGATGTCAGTGTCTCTGTGATGCATGGTAGCCAGCCTTATTCTTTATCAGTGCAGCGTACTGTACTCTTCGGCTCCCTCCCAGCAACATACCTCCCCCGACTCTCAGATAAAACATGGGTTCTGTCACACTCAGACTTGTGCTGAGGCCCGGCAGGGGAGCCCTAATGATTGCAATAAAAAACAAATGCAAATGATTACCTTGGGGTTCCCTCTTGTGTGGAATCTGTCGCTCAGCCTCTGGCTGTCAGGATGGATCACTGCCATAGTCTGTGGACATGGAGTGTTAGAAAAATAAACACCAACTGGGCCAACGCAGGGAGCAACAATGCAATAACAATAATACCATTATCTGCTACATTGGGTGGCAAGAGAAGACCATTTTTGTTGAAGAATGATGGGTCACAGCTGATCAGAATCACACTCTGCTAGTCCCAGTGATCAAATTAACTTGTTTGCTTTGTAAGGTTGTGGTATTGCATTGTTTTACATTAAGATTTTACAAACAAAACATATGATCAGCTGATAAAAAGGTGGATTGTTAACGATAAAGCTGTGCAGAAATACCCTTTATGGAGCGGGTAAATATCCAATGATTTAATAATATAATGATTAAAAAGGGGCCTTTCTGCATAATGAGTACTTCAATCTACATTTTTCTCATAATCATTCCATACATGTAGTTAAGCCACACCTTAAATGCAGGTCATTTTATTTGTAATGTAATATTTTTATAATATTTGGTTTTTACAAAATACGTTTTACATAATTATAAGAATATATGCAAATGTTTATTTTGTTATATGATTACTTTGCTTAAAAAGTAGAAGGATGATTCCCTTAATTTATTGTGCAAAATACAGTGGGGCAAAAAAGTATTTAGTCAGCCACCAATTGTGCAAGTTCTCCCACTTAAAAAGATGAGAGAGGCCTGTAATTTTCATCCTAACTATGAGAGACAAAATGAGAAGAAAACAAATCCAGAAAATCACATTGTCTGATTTTTAAAGAATTTATTTGCAAATTATGGTGGAAAATAAGTATTTGGTCACCTACAAACAAACAAGATTTCTGGCTCTCACAGACCTGTAACTTCTTCTTTAAGAGCCTCCTCTGTCCTCCACTTGTTAACTGTATTAATGGCACCTGTTTGAACTCGTTATCAGTATAAAAGACACCTGTCCACAACCTCAAACAGTCACACTCCAAACTCCACTATGGCCAAGACCAAAGAGCTGTCAAAGGACACCAGAAACAAAATTGTAGACCTGCACCAGGCTGGGAAGACTGAATCTGCAATAGGTAAGCAGCTTGGTGTGAAGAAATCAACTGTGGGAGCAATTATTAGAAAATGGAAGACATACAAGACCACTGATAATCTCCCTCGATCTGGGGCTCCACGCAAGATCTCACCCCGTGGGGTCAAAATGATCACAAGAACGGTGAGCAAAAATCCCAGAACCACACGGGGGGACCTAGTCAATGACCTGCAGAGAGCTGGGACCAAAGTAACAAAGGCTACCAAGGAACACACTACGCCGCCAGGGACTCAAATCCTGCAGTGCCAGACGTGTCCCCCTGCTTAAGCCAGTATGTCCAGGCCCGTCTGAAGTTTGCTAGAGAGCATTTCGATGATCCAGAAGAGGATTGGGAGAATGTCATATGGTCAGATGCCTTGGCAGTCTCAGCTTTTTGGTAAAAAACTCAACTAGACGTGTTTGGAGGAGAAAGAATGCTGAGTTGCATCCAAAGAACACCATACCTACTGTGAAACATGGGGGTGGAAACATCATGCTTTGGGGCTGTTTTTCTGCAAAGGGACCAGGACGACTGATCCATGTAAAGGAAAGAATGAATGGGGCCATGTATCGTGAGATTTTGAGTGATAACCTCCTTCCATCAGCAAGGGCATTGAAGATGAAACGTGGCTGGGTCTTTCAGCTTGACAATGATCCCAAACACACCGCCCGGGCAATGAAGGAGTGGCTTCGTAAGAAGCATTTCAAGGTCCTGGAGTGGCCTAGCCAGTCTCCAGATCCCAACCCCATAGAAAATCTTTGGAGGGAGTTGAAAGTCTGTGTTGCCCAGCGACAGCCCCAAAACATCACTGCTCTAGAGGAGATCTGCATGGAGGAATGGGCCAAAATACCAGCAACAGTGTGTGAAAACCTTGTGAAGACTTACAGAAAACGTTTGACCTCTGTCATTGCCAACAAAGGGTATATAACAAAGTATTGAGATGAACTTTTGTTATTGACCAAATACTTATTTTCCACCATCATTTGCAAATAAAGTCTTTAAAAATCAGACAATGTGATTTTCTGGATTTTTTTTTCTCATTCTGTCTCTCATAGTTGAGGTATACCTAGGATGAAAATTACAGGCCTCTCATCTTTTTAAGTGGGAGAACTTGCACAATTGGTGGCTGACTAAATACTTTTTTGCCCCACTGTACATGCTTTTTTTGGGAAAGCGCATATACCCGATTTATAATAATGGACATGCTGTTCCTGTGATGACTGGAACAATGCAATAAAGAGCAAATGTACACTTATATTAGAACTTAAACTATGTACAATGAAATTCTGACTTTAAGAATTTCAGATATAATTCAAATGATGGCAAACAAACATAATTAATTGGTTTATTGTTTCTCAACCTTTATTATTTCCAAACAACATATGTTCTGCTCTTGGCAGTTTATATAATGTGTAATGTATGTGCAGGGCTTCTGTGAATAGAAGATTTAAAATGATTATGTTTTTCATGCTTTCAACTCAATAGCCCAACAACACTGTTATAGCTTCGTTTGTTTGTCACATTCAATTCCCAAGTCAGGCTTAGAAAGAAACAAATGATCCTCTTCCATCCACTTTGTCAACTTGCAGATCATCAGCAGTTTGATTTCCTTTTTTCACTGCAGGCAGAGAAAATGGAAATGAGTCCCATGCTTGCTGTAGAAGGGCAAGATTTATATTTGAAAATGTTTTGGCTGTAGTAGGTCATAACGAAAGATCAGAGTCAACATAAAATAAGAGCCCCATTTAAAAAAAAATTTAAATTATTTTGTTAAGTCGGTCAGGCTTTTCAATTTAGAGGACAAGAGAGGTCAAAGCTAACAGGAGCACAGATGCACAGAACAGTCATTCTGTAACAAAAATAAAAAAATCATGGATTTCTCAAATTAGGCCTGAGGGGCTGCATGTTCCACGTGAAATCTCCTTGGTTGGTCCTTGGTGAATAAAGCGGAGATGTGATGTTGGACTCGGGGGTAAAATCCGCCTCCAGCCCTCCGTCAACAGGTGAATTGAGACTTGTGGTTATAGCGATGTGAGATTAGTTCAGGGAAGGGCGAATAAGACTTTCTCTGCAGACAGATAGATCATGCATTGTCTCTGGTAAGCATTCCACAGTGTAAGCCGGGCTAATCCCCAAGGCAAGATGTATAGCTCCAGTTGCATTTGTCAAGAAATAGACAGTTTTGCAGTAAAAGAACACCTATAATACCTAAATGATTTACACAGAGATTCAGTACGAATGGATTCAAGGTCAACAGGAGCCTTCACTGATGTTTGTACAGACCTATAAAATATAGAATAGTAAGATTACAAGCTTGAGATCACATTACAGCGGTGGAATACAAACATACCTGCAGGAGTATTGCTGCAGCTAGAAATGCCACCTTTTTCTATTTCAGCTATTTTTAGTGTGTGTTGTACTTATTTGGTTGTTTGGCTCCTCTGGGGTTCAGGGTGTCTATCGGTCAAAACAATCTAAACAACAATTTTATGATTGATTTGTCATGCAGTTATATAAGAGGCTGATATAAAAGTGCACGCAGTGTGTCCTGGAAGTCCTGATAAAGACATTCTATTGTCAATGATGGTTTCTTGAATAAAAAAACAATATAAGAGTACTTTATTTTAAACTCATTTTGCTAATGATGTCTTTATCATTAAGCAAATGGCCAGTAAGACACTAGAAGTGCCTCTTAAAATATTAAAATACTTATTTTTAAATGTGAGAAGTTAACTTCACTTGCCTCCTTTGATATTTTGGGAATGTATATGTCATTATGAATAATAGTAAATGGCTACAATATTCCCAGTGCAAGAGCAAGGCATTACAATGAAACATAATGTCATTAGGGCAGTTCTCCAAGTTTGAGGTGGACTTAACTGTCGGCCGAAATGACTTTTCTAATGAACTAAATTTGAATAATGTATTCGCGGACGGATTTGGAACGCTGATATGGTGATGATTAGGATATATGACTAAAGACCAGATGCGGCAAACCACCTCTGTGTGATGCATGACACACTCACATGATTAATGACGACTTGTGACATTTGCGCTAGGTTACTCAAACTGCTCCTCTTATAGAGATAAACCACGGGCGAAAGTATTCTGAGAGAGCATGGAAGATGGTGATTTTCACCCTGCTCGTAGATTCTCCACAGCGCAGGGGCCTGGCAGACAACATTAAGGCACGTGGTGCTCTACATTTTGTGCTTACTGTTAAACAATTGCGAGGATATCCAAGCACGCAGATTCCTCATTCAAGAAACATTAGCATGCATATGTATGGGATCTGTTTTGATACTACTTACAGCATGTGTTGAACCAACAGAAATGCAGGACAGTCAGTAATGTACAATTTATGAGGCCAAGGCAAAAAAAGTTTAATTTTTTCCCTCTACTGAAACTTTTATAACACCCAGAATAATCACCTCTATTTAGGCCTGCAAACACCTCAGTGGAAGAAGTTGCGTCATCACTCAATATCTTTGATGCACATCCAGATTTGTAATCACTTGCTGAGAGAATAGCGAGATATGGTCAGCTCAGAAATGAGCGTGCTGATAATGTCCTTGAGGACTTTGCGGCAACTACAGACAGCGGGAGATTAACAAAGCCTCGCTCAGCCACCTGCAGCTTTTACTTCCTGTAATGTAGAGATGTGCATCACACTTCCAGCAACCAATTAACAAAGGGCATTACACTTGAACTTAGTGTTAAGTTGTATTTTCAGCCTTCTCAAAAGTGTATACACACACACACACACACACACACACACAGTAGAGATCAATTTGATATGGCTTTCAATGAAGCAATTCCTCTAATAAAATAGGATTTGTTTGTGTCGCAGAGACACCTACTGGTTTGGATCGTATTTGGGTTTTTTGTGCAGAAAATAATAACCTGTGGTCTTTTGGAGTTTACAAGTTGAGCTGAATTGTGTCCTTACTAGTATCTATAGATAAAGGATAGACAAAGTGTGTGTTTCATGTGAGTGCTGCTCGTTTTTACTCCGCAAACAAAAGCAGATGTGCGTAGATTGGGATTTAAGATTCTGATTTAATTAGCTTTGACTCTTGGGGCTGCCTCTAAGGTAGTTGCTCCTACATGCTGCAAAACTCATTATGGATGAATTAATGAAGTGGCACGTACACTTGGCATCATCCATGTGGCATACACTAATGCATTATGTATTATTATTTTGAGGCATGAGCAAATCAGGTTTGTTTGTCGGGTGTATTTCAGGGACAGCTATGGAGAGGCATATTCATTTTAACGTCAAAATAACGCCATAAACAATTGATACCTTTTTAATCGTATTCATATTCTACATCATTATATAGTATACATACTGTATGCGTAATATTGACGACTTTTGATCTGCATGACAGTATTCTCTTTCACTGCGTATAAATTACAGACAATAATGTTCACTTCAGGTTCCATTTATTCAACTGAGGAAGGTGCTTTACAATCCATTTCCATTTCCTTTGATTAGATGTGGTTCCAACTTGAAAGAAAGAAAAGACTTGAGATGTTCTCAAGTATGTCTGGGATACTAGTAGCACACTTTATTTGTACAACCTGGAAATATCTCTTATATTTGAATATACTTTATATATGTATATATAGTTTGAACCTGATGGTTTGACATATCCATATGTTCACGTTAACAATGGATCCGTTCATTATGTGTCATGTGAAAGAAGAGGCTTGTCGTAACAAATCCACATATGTAATCCCCTTTACAGCAAGCTCTGGTAAAAGTACTGCACTAGAGCTGCATTATTGATGGTATTTATTAAACAATTCATCAAATAATTGTTGTTGATAACATTTGTTTGTGGAGATCCAAGAGTCCAACTGATCTGAGTCCAACTGATTTGATATGTTTTGTCAAACCAACAGTCAAAAAAGCCTGAATACATATTTAATTGTTGTAGGACCAGCCTGCTTTTAGAAAACTGATTGACAGTTGTGATTGACAGCTGCTGTGCGTGGAGGTGCATGGCATTATGACCCTTCCCACAGCAAGCATTAAGCAGGTTTAACTGGTAACGGCAGCCTGACAAAGACAGACACGAGCTGGTCATCTTAATGTCGCATTTAGCAGCTAAAATATACTTTTTTTGCAACACAAAGCTAAAACAGGACTTCACACAAATCCAAATGAATGCCAATGTTGCTCGGTGCAACCATTTAAAACCATTAGAACATTTCCAAAGGCTTTATAAGTTGATCATTTCAGAGTAATGTTTTCATGAAACAAACTAAACCAGAGGAATAGTAATATGTTTGTTGTGTGAGCCAGGAATGCATGACCAGAACAAAATGTATAACAAGGACTAAGTATAAGATGATATGAATAGCACAGTAAACCATAGCATGTCATACATATGTAATGTGTATATGAGCCCTGTGCACCTGGCATGAGCTCCACAGGAGTGGATAAAGCTCTCCTCGGCATCATAAATATCCTTGGCTTGTTTATAGCATCTTATCGCACCGCGTGGTCGACAATGCATCATTAATTTAAGAACCTTTCTAATGAGTGTGAAATGAAAGACTCTCAAGCAAGCAATCTCCCCGCACTTATCATACGGGGAGAGACTATAGTGGGTGTATTTTCAGGGTCTTTACCTGAATGCTTGTGAAACTAGTGAGGTCTGCCATCCCGCTTTCCTAGCCCCTCATCTTTCACCCGTGACAGAAATTACATGATTCAATGGTCCTATGGAAGAATCTGATGGACAGCCGGCTCTAAAATGTTAATAAACACACTGTTTTATATAGCAGCCTTTCATTTTTCACCAACAAATAGAGCTTTAACCTTGTATGTTGATCCCCCTAGGTACCC
>NW_011334065.1:482112-524102 GCF_000735185.1 Notothenia coriiceps
CCCCCTTTCTGATGCAGAGGTTATAGCTACTGTATAGTGACATCTGCAATTCAATTCCCGCCCCCCATCCACACAAAAAAAGACATATGTGAAAATGGTTCCAAATGAGATTCAAACACAGAGTTCTTGTCCTTGTCACTTCAGATCTCATCGATACAAGGGTGAAATGAAGGCAAATAAAAGGATGGTTAATGACTCGCAGTGGCGCTTGACCTTCCTTATACAGTAGGGCTCGTCCTCAAGGAAACACTTGACTGCTGCCTGAGGCAAAGTCCACCAGGCAGAACACATAGGATCCCAGACAAATGCTCCAATAAAGAGCGTGTTTTCAGCATCACTCAGTGTTCTCGCTCAGATCAATGAACGACGTGCAGACGGGGTTTCAGTACACCGCACCTTCAGAATATCGAATGACAGATTTGCTCCGAATATTGTTATGGGTCTTTTCATATTGTATTGACCTTTCACTATGATGGATGCTCTTAACTGCGGTAAGGAGACTTTAGCACAGTGTGGGAGATGAGTCAAAGCTTCTGTTTTCCCTCAAGGTAAAAGCAGTTTTGACGAGGCACACTGTAACACTTGTTGTTGTTGTGCAATATTGATTTGTCCCGTAAAGGTTGCCTAAATGTATTACAGTGGTTTTTTACTTTTTTAGTTTTTAACTCAAACTGATATCTCACCTTAAATGAAGGACATTTTTAGTAGCTATTTATATGACATTTAATTGATTAATTGAAGGGAGATAGGAAAGGAGGTACTGAATGTTTTTTAAACATTATAATGCTTTAATTAATGGACAGCACAAGGTCATTTACTGGTATATAAAGTGAGAGACTGCTGTACTGTACTGTTATTAAAACAACATTTACTTGAAGACGATGCCATCTAGTGGAGGTTATCTGCAAGTACACATTTTGAACCACGTGTGCAGATGCAGAAGCACTTTAATCATATACTGTATGTATGTGATTAAGTGTTAACAAACTGTCTGAACATTTTAAATTAAAAAATTTTATTATAAAAAGCCACATAAAAATGACAAAGCACGGATGAAAATGTTAAGGAAATCCCTTAATACAAAGCTGAAATCTGAGAACAAAAATGTAGAGTGAGAAGATTTTGGCAATAAGATCATTCTGTCAGAATCAGATCATAACTCATGTAACTGCATAGTCCTGCATGTGTATATATCGGGGCATTTATTTGTCCAATAAATCTGTTTTCCTTGTCATAAAGTAACTTGGTCTACCCATTTTACATCCAAATGCATGCTGGGATACTCTCAAAACTTCTCACCCTAATTAAAAAATAGGAACAATAAGTGATTGAAATGAATAATAAGAAATACATAATTAAGAAATGTTTGTTTGTGTGTTAATTAATTAGTGTTAACGGGATTATATGGGCATATAGTGCAGTTTTTCCACACATACTATGCAAATATATACAAGCAAATGATATAATAAGGGAATATGAGCATTTATCCAGTCATATATATTCGTTTTGTATTATATACTTTGGCCACTAGGTAGAGCTCACCCTCCTTTGTTGTTTCTGGTCCCTCCTGCAGAGTGACAGGATCTGCTGAGGATTCAACTTAATTAAGGCCCTGCTCCCCCACACAGGTGTTTCCAATTATTGTGGCTGATTAGCGCTCAGGCTGCAAATTAAACCATGCCACCTACGTCTTTGTATTATGAATATTGATGAAGAGTCATTTGTGCCACCCTAACAAGTTTGACAAAAGTGAGGGTCGGATGACGCAGAAACACATGTAGGTGTACAGGGGTTTTAGGTTATATCTATTCATTCACTTTATTCGCTTGTTGAGGGAACATAATGTTTAAACGCCGTCGCTTTAACCTCACTGCTTTAATATTTCAACAGTTTAACAATACTGACAAAGTGCCTACCACAGATCCTAAGCTTTATGTTGGATTGTATCTGAAATTAAAACCAAAACGTGCTGCTTATACAAGCCATTTGCAGGAAAAAGAATAGAAAACATTTGTCTTCATACAGTTAAATGATGTACACATCAATGCAGTTAAGTGGGAGCTATCTTCAGCTTCTGTGAACAATTATGTTGTCATGCATTTTAATTGGCTTTAACAAAAAGGAGTAAAATAGATTGGCCATGAATGATCCGAGATGTAACGAATGAATCCTAATCAGTGAGTCAGCATAGTGGAAGGGTGCAGTATGTTGGATGTGATCTGAGAGAGAAACAAACATAGTCTGCATAATAAGCTATATTTTAAAACCATCAGAGTTGAGCTTATTATGTGTGACATTTAAAATCTGACGGAAAATGCAAATGAGGTGACTAAGTGGTTCCATGCCACTATTTCACATTACCAATCAGAAAGTACATTTGCAAAGATAAAACAAATAGGACAGACAGCAGAGCAGCGAGAATTGGTTTTATAGGAGCAGTCCAATCTATTAAGGATCTATCTATTGGAGTATGAAGTTATTTCAATGTATTCACTACTTGTTTTAATTGGCTGCATGCTTGAAGGAAGACTTATTTTAAAATACCACAATAAGATATGTTGTGTAAATCATCCTATACAAATGCAAATATAATATAAGTGAGGTATGTTAAATATAGAATAAAATATAAAATCCAGCCAGTAACCAATTAGCTTAGTTCAGCATAAAGGCTGAGAAAAAGGTCACAGCTTTAGTGAGCTGTCACAAAAAACAGCTCACTAACTATACCAGCAGAGTGAAGTCATGTTTGTTAAAAATAATCACTCAAATTCAAAACTAGTTTAATCACCTCTGTTTCGCTTAAAATAAATAATATATCGTTTATTTACTCAGCTTTAGAGGTCTCCAGCGTCATATTTAATGGGTTTTATGAGAATGCTGTTTAGCTTTTCATTTAACTTTTAATAAGAGCGCAAATAGAGAGCAGAATGGAAACCGGAACTTCTGTCTGTCCCAGAAGTCTCAAAACCTAATTAAAGTTCCATTCCACTGAGATGTGCAAAAACTAAATCCAGCACCTCTCTATAGAATATCATGAGTTGTTCACTTCATGTGGAGTGATGGAAGAAGTACTTAGATATGTTTCTAAAGTACAAGTAGCAATACTACATGTTAAAAAATATTCTTACCATTAAAACTCCTGCATTTCAATTCTTACTTGAGTAAAAGTACAAAAGTATTGGCATCAAATAATACGTAACGTGTTAAACCCCATCCTTGTTTTTCAGGTCTCAGGCTCGAAAAAGGACATTTCCAGAACAAATGACCTTAACTACACTTCTAAAAAGGGGAAAATTAATCATCTTTTTTCTCAAAGTAATGATAAACCTGTGAGTTGGATGTAGAAGAGTCAGAATCAATATTGTTTTTTTTTTATTTTAAAGAAAATTCAGGTTGAACATAGTAAAACACTGTAAAAGATAGTGTCCGTCCAACATTTTTTTTTTACTTATAGTGAAAATCACCCTTGGATGATGGGATGGTAGACTAAAAGCTGTAGGAATCCAAAGTACAACATATAATAAGTACCCTGTATCAAGATTGATGCAAAACAAGTGACATTTGACCTTTTTAGACAGATTTAGCAAAAAACCCAGACAAGTTCAAGGGGGAGTCAATAAGTAGCGAATAGGTCAAATATGTCTCTAATAACAGCAAGACCGAGAGGACTGAACTCTGCTTCCAGACCAAAGATATTACAGATACAAAGTTGGAAATGATTGAAGCATTAAAGTCCTAATTGCAGATTCTGCTGCTGCCAGACATCTAGAGAAAGTCCCGGAACAGCCTGCTTCATTTTATCACAATGATGAAAGAAAAATAAATGTTAAATGAGAGATTGCATTGAGTTTTGCAAGCTAGGGGGACAGCGGCTAGCCTGGATGTGATAAAAGCATGTTCTGCTCTATAATTATAAACCTCTTCAAATAATGCTGGATTACATGCATTATACAAAAGCTGCACCACCTTGTAATTCACCGTTTATCTACGCAGGAGGATTGTTGGTAATACATTAGGCTGCCAGTGGTTTAAAAATCAGCTGTGGACTATGAAACTGAGTTTAGTAGGATGCTGTGTGTGTGGTCTCCTTGGAGATAAAGGGGAAAACACTTGTAATGGATACTTAGTGTGGAATGAGTTATTGGCTGTTTGTTATTCTCCGTTGAGAGAACCAATTTGAGGGTTACAGATCAATTAGCTATTTATGCACAGTGCCCGGAAGAATAAGTGTGCAGACTCCTAATTGGGAGCATCAAGGAGTCAAAAGCCCTACATCCACCTCTCTAAAACCACACATTTTCTTTTATGTTTGACTGTAAAATATTATCAGTGGATTAAATAGGGTCCAGATTGGAGAGAGCTTCATAATGCCTTACATTAAATGCAGAATCATACCCCTCCACTTAAAGACCTGCCATTAAAACCCAAGCCAGGTTATGTTATGCCGCCACGGGGGGAAATGGTGGGATTTGAGTTCCCATAAAGTATCCGAGTGTCATGATGAATATTCATAAATTGCTCTAATGAAGACCTCACATTGATTAAGGCTTTTCTAATGGGCTGTATCATAGTGAATGCCAGAATATAATTGGATTACGGTGACTTTGGGAAGTACTTTGAGACAGTGCCCACATTGGAAATGAAGATGTGCAGCCCGCTAACGGCGTAATTGACAAGGATGAAGATGGATGCTTCCAGGCAACTCCCAAGCTCTTCCTGCCCAAAGCAGAGGAGCCTACAGCTGTGGCCCCTGCACACCAATGCAGGATTTAATTGTATCTACAGGCCTTCTACTTTTATTTTTAGAAAAACCTGTGAACGCATCAATTAAATAAGAAAGGGAAAAGGCTTTTACCCTGTTTTGGTAAGAGTAGATTAAACCGGCACCATTTTAGTCTAAATGACTAATTTGGGTTATTATTTAACTGATAAAAGTACATGTTCAGTCTTTAGCGGAGCATAAAAAGGTGTTCAAATGTAGACATTGGACATGATATCCGATATTACGGTACCAAATAGATTATAAAATACAGAAAATGTGACAGTTTTCATTGTTCTACATTAACGCACACCCAGTAGTAGTGTAAGGGCTCAAGAATAATAACATCCAGTTTCCCTGAGAACGATTGGCATTTGTTTTTAATAAGAATAGATCTTCTTGGGATTGTTTTTCCCCTAATAATGCTACACTGTGATGCAAACAACAAATCCGGTAGGAAATTAGCAGGAGAGCTATTGGTTAGCTGGTAGCAGCCTCTGGGCAGCAAGGTCCCATTTGGCTAAATTAGAGTTAAAGTTAGTGGAGGAATGTCCCATCGGGTTACAATAAGGTAGATTAAAGCCTTAATGATAAACAACATTACTCAGTGTTAAAGTTGAGGAACAGAACATAAGGGTTTTTTGTATGTTTTAATGTATTGTTTTCTCTTATTTGCAATTACTTTTCTATGGTAAATTTACTTCCAAAAATGCTGAGAATAAAGCTCCATTTACTTTCTACTTCACTGTCTCTCAATGGGATTTATGTTATTCATTTATTTCAATAACAACATCTATAAACTCATTCATAAACTCTTGATTGAATTGGCTTTCTTTTCAAATCAATACCTACAGTAAACATTCATTATCTCATTTGTATTCCTGGCAGGCAGAGCATTAGCTAATGTCAAAATCATCCCTGATCAGATTTCAAAGAATGTCTCAAGCTAAGCTCATTGCGATCTAAGGAGCCCTCTGTGTATCCATATCTCTCCATACATTAAATAAAAGACACCACTGTCCAACATTTTGCAAATCCCTTCCTTTCTTAATGAAGTCTACATACCTTTGAGATTGGAAAGCCTACCTGAAGTGGTGCATTTACCCTGGCTTGCCATTAAGAAGGATCACTGTGAGGAAATCAACTGCTGTTGTTACACATTACCTGCCTTATGTTATGAGTCTAGCTTTGGCTGGAACATTTCTTGTTAGGTTATAACTTAGAGGGGCTGTAACATGTGGTTGCAGAATTGTGCAATAATGAATGAGGTGATGGGCAAGCTGCAGAAGCAAAGCTGACGTCTCCGGGGTCCGGTTAGACTTTTGGTTTAATATGTTTTTTGGCAGAGCGACATAAATGCCTCCCCTTGTACATCTAGATAATACTCACTTTACATTTATATATTGTTCTACTCTGTCTCTTGCTAATGCATTACCGTTAAAACAACAAACAAGGTAGAAATATAAATAAAACTTTTTGAAACTCTGCAATAACACCTGGCGTCAACCTCCTTGTAGAATCAGTTACTTAGAATATCTCAATGTCATTATGGGTTCCTCCCTGTATGAGTGTGTGCTGAATTACTGTAAGCCTATACACTCAGTGGGTGCTTCTCAATGTCAAGGAAGGATGCTCCAGAGCCACTACGTCATCGAGTCCCGCTGAAGGACTGTTCCAATGTCCAGGCTCCTTGGAATTCTACCGAGCCCGGCGTCCTTCGTAGCGAAACATTTCGAGGCTGCACATGTGTATCCTCCGCGGTCTTAAAATCCCCACGATGCTTTGCGCACGGACCAATTTCCAAATCTTTCGAGGAAATCGCACTCGATTTAAGGCGGGGCCTCGCATATGACGCACACCTGCAGACCTGTTAGCACCATTCTTCGTTTTCCGAGGCTAGGAAGGATTCTTGCCTCGCTTCTGAAGGAAGTGACTCGGAAGACATGTCCTACCAAGGAAGCGTCCTCGACATTGAGAAACACACAGTGTCTTAGCGAAGTCATAGTGAAGTGGAGAATGTTCCCCACTTGCTAGGAATATGTAATCATCAATCTCAATAGTCACGCAGATGGAAACATGTCTAAACACACATTTTTATGGATGACACGGTACTTGAGCATGTTATGCAATAGACTCCTGTGGGAAAGTTCCTGGATGTGTGTTACTCAAAAGTTTTTTTTCTTTCCATAAGGAGTCACAGGCCAAACAAGTTGGGAACCACTTAAATGTGGACAAATCATTTGTTTTAAAATGGAAAGAGTGCTGGATTTAAAGTCTAAATTGGGTAAGTAGCTCTAGCTGTAACATAGACGTTAAACGTAAAAATAAGTAATACTGTGAAATGTAGTGGAATTCAAGGATAAAGTGGAAGCAAATGGAAATACTTAGAGTAACAAGTACTTAAGTAAATGTACTTTCTACCACTGGGCCACCATATAGACATTGTTGATAATGACGGTAAGGAGTTGCAGTTATTCGTGCCAGCCAGAAGATGGCAGTCACCCCAGACACTGATACTGAAGTGGAGTCTCACTTCCATATTGATTGCCTCATATTCATTGATTTGTTTACCTGCAACAGACATGCACTCCATCAAACTGTTATTAGACGCTTCATGAAAACAGATTTTTTTGGAAGTGTGAGCTAAGCTACTCTTGTACTTGCTATCGACAGCTGAGAACATAATCAATCACTGCTGAGAGAAACCTTGGGCGTCATGATGCCACTCCAAAAAAACAAACAACATCTGCCAAAGTGTATAACGGTAAAAATCAACGAGGCTGAATGCTCATGTCCAAATGTGCTCCTTGGTTTAGTTTTGCTGTGGAGAATGATATCACGCACTGTGCCCATTTCACAAAATCAACGGTGATCAGGGTAATTAAGCGCTCATCAAGTGTGGCGAGAGGAAGATCAGCGCAGTCACAAGCTGCCACCTGTGTTCGAAGTGCACGGTTACTGTGCGTGACAGAGAAAGGGTAGAGGTTTCTAAAATGCTCCTCTCGTTCATCAAAAGTTGCAGGAGAAAAAACATGACAAATGTGCAGGTGAATGTGAGCCTTGTCATCGTCTGCAAGATCCCTGAGGGGCCACAGAGGGTCATAAACCAGGGAGGTCACAACAGGGAGGTTGTCAGTACATTTAGAGAGAGGGAAAATACACAGTATGTGTCTGAACCATGACTTTGGGTCTGAGCTATAACTTTACATACATTCAGGGATTCACCCACTGACATGATCTCTCATCAGACTGACAAATATCACTCCGGCAGACAATGACTGAAACATTTAGTTAAAGAGGCAGTTCATGCAGTTTAAATCTGTGCATCAAGTCAAAAATCCTCAAATTAAAACAAAGGCAGCAAATTAATTCAGGGCCGTAACTCAAATGTTTTTAGACCTAAGCAACGTGTTCCACTAGGCCCCCCCAAACCCAAACACCACCCCCTCCTGGTTACAGCCTCATTTTTTCATATCACTAAATTAAAATGAATAAAAAGGCACATATTAAAGAAATAGAAAAAGGAAATAACTATTTGCTGTATATTTTATTTTACATAAAAAAAACTGTAAATAGATAAGATAATAGGAATAATGATTTGAATTTTGAATGAGTTATACAAATGGAAAATGGAAATGGAAAAGTGTATGAAACATGGGAATGGTATGGGGAAATGGAAAATGGAAATGGAAATGGTGGACTTGAATCAAGTCAACCTTAAATCTTCACCCATGTGCACAGCATTGCACACACTGTAAAATGTAGACGTCGCACCTCACCCTTCCCAGAATTAGGCACAGTTGAGAGCTCTTATTTAAACAATGCCCAAGGAGCAGTTTGAGGGTCCTGTACCTTGCTTAAGGGCACTTCAGCAGTGCCCCGGAACTCAGCCCTAGCCAATTACTAATAAACCAGCCTACTGCTGGTCTAAAATGGCCCTCTGGATTTCAATTAAATTCTGTCAGCAGCAGCTGTGAGGATAGACGGCTGGCCTGGATCTGCTGCTGGAGCACCGGATAGAGAGTCTGGTTGGGTTGTGCAGTATTACCTGAGGTCGTGGGCAGATGTTGAGGAGATGGACCTGTGATTTCCTCATCTTCTGTTGGGGGAACCGGCATGGCACTGGTTGGATCATCCATATGTTGTGGATGTTCCTTTCAGTGGGTTGGCATGATGTTCCTAAATATGGATCAATTAAACTTGTTTTTGTTATTTTATTATTTTTGTGTTTCTGATTCTTAATTACTTTGTTAAATGCTAAATCAGGACCTTAAATCCAATATAATTACAATTTCCCTTCCATTCATTTTTGTAGAAGTGATACATTGAGTCACTACGATATTAAGGATAATACTAGAGTACTTGCACACCCTGAATTAAACATGTGCAAGTGCTTAATCTTCCTATGTTAAATCTGGTGGTTGATTATACAATAATAAAGGTTTGCTCATGGAGAACATTTTTAACCAAAGTCCACCAAACATAATTGTAGAAAATACTTCTTTTTTTTTTTTTACTGATTGAAGATTACTCTACCATGTTTGTAGAGAGACAGCTTAGCACGAGAAACATGTTCTTAAAAGGCGTCTGAATTTAAAATGCTTTTGATGATTGAATGAATGCTATTAAAAGTCACACTTTTTCAGTGTTTTTATGAAAGTTGCTATGATTGTGTTTGAAGTCTGGCTTTTAGAAGTGAATGGACATAATGCAAACACTGATAGACAATCATCTAAGTAATTGAAAGAGATGTAAAAAAGCAAAGGGCCCCTATGAGACACATAATGCTTTATATTCATAATCTAATTGCTTGAAGCAATAACAACAAGATAACACTGATCATCTTCAAACCTGTTACTCATAGCAACATAATGAGAAACAGTGCTCCCTTAATGAATTCAAACACGACTTGAAATAACCTTTCCCATTATAGTGAGCAAGCAAACTAAGCATGTTTTCAAAAAGCAGCAAGCAGTAAGATGCTTGTAGCCTACCTGGCGACGGGAACACGATGGTGGACTTTTTCCACGTGTCTCTTCTGCAGCTGCACCAAAACACTTCTGAACAGCACCTATAACACAAACATGGAGCCATATTTAACAAAACACAAACCAAGTCAGAGCCGAGGGTAGGACTACAATATGTATTCATTCTACGTTGATGGATAGAAAACATTAAACATTGAAATTGGTCATATCTAATTGAATCACAACAGCATCCTTGGAGCAGTATGGGGAGTGGGAGCTTGCTAAATGAACCCCTTCAGTGCCCAGCAGGTGAACTGGCGAAGTCCCATTTCACATTATTTCTTCCATCACGGGACCTGAACCAGCAAAGCTCCATTTTCTAAGTCCAGACTGACTGAACTTCAAATTTTCATATCTTATGCTATTATTTAACATTTTTGAATCTATTTGTCAGACAATAAGTTGGCATTAAACCAAGTAGACTAAGCAAAGGAGATTTAAAAAAGAGTTTTACATGGCACAGCAGAGGAGACAACTTTGACAGCACCTACCTGTCAATCAAAGAGGTGACACCCTTAATCATGTATAGGTGTAAGCCTCAATATCACTTAAACTGGGGAAGTATATAAAATGTATTGGCATTAAGAAGTTGCTGTTTTTTTTAACAGTCCACAAAGAGGCCTTGTATCATGCAGAGACTGTATTAAAATAAAAAGTATGTTGTTTTGCCATGACTGCATAATCATAAAGCATTTTCCTTGAAAGCAATTGCCCTTCAAAAACACACCCCTACAGTCACTAATATAAGGAGAATCACTCAGAATCTGAAATGTGGTTTACTGGGGCTTTACAATCTGAGACATACTTTTTGTGTATATATCTTAAGCAGCATACAGGCGGACACATGCAGATCTCACAAGGTTGCAGCTCCCCGCTGTACAACACAATGCGGCTCTGTCAAAGCACCGATCTTGTTGAACCCGTTATTCACACAAAGCCGAAGAGTCTGAAAAAAATATGCTTCTATTACCACACCATGTCTCCAGAAGAGCGAAAACATCTTTCATGTATCCATTAGAGCGAGATAAAATAAGGGATAAATGATCCTTGTCACTTGTTCTTTGTTATTGTCCCCTTCAGAAGACTCATTTGAAAGCTTTTCTGCCATTGATGTTTTTTCAAGGGATGAAGCAAGCTTTGTTTTCATCGTCGCTGCTCCATTGTAGAATCCTGATAACTTTTCCTTTTGAACAATGTGAGAGAGTGTATGAGGCAATCAGTGTTCCTTCAAGAGAGGAGGCCCTGCACAAGCAGCCATGCAATATTAATCCAATCTGCGGAGGTGGTTTGGCTTCCAGGCTGGCCCGTCCCGAGGGGGCTTCTCCATTACCACTCCCAGCTTATCTCCCATTCCCCGATACTCCATTAAAAAGCTTCATCAAAAGTTACGCCGCTTCCCCACTTTTGACTAATTTCTTTCTTCCTCTCTTGAAGATTTTTCTGTTGTATTATTGATCAATGAGGGTGAAGCTACTTTAACAATGCTTCATGAATAAATTGTATTTCATCAGCGTCAGAGAAAGAAAAATAAATGGCTCCATTACTTTGTCACTGTAGGTGGAGAGGAGGAATGACTCATACGGCACCTGGCTTGAATTAAGGTTATCTTTAATCTTTTATAGAAGTTCAAGTGATGTATTTTTGGACACGATGACACAGTTAAACTTATCATAAATCACTGTGTATTACATTTTCAGAATTTCCCTAAAAGAAAACTTTGAAAGAATGTGAAAATCTAATTAAGAATTTAGGAATTCATTACTCATTTTTATTTCATTACATCTGATTCACTCTAGCTTTTCACTGACTCAGGATTAAAAAAGGAATTTAAGCAGTTCAGCAGGAGGAATCAAAGAGATCCAGTCTTTTGTGTTTTAGTACAAGTGTTAAGTTACAGTCTTTGAAAATGCACTGAATATAGGATTCAAATTCCTTTAACAAGTATGTTATCAAAGTTGTCAATAGGTATCTTTCAATTCAACAATCTCAGTGCAGAATAAAAGACAGGTTAAGTGCTAACAGTAAACTTTGGGACTCTGCATCCCACTTTAATAGGGTTAGTTGGATAAAAGGAAACTGTGGTGCAGAAATTAATGATATAATAAAACATTAAGAGATGTAGATTTTGTGATCATTAATTATTTGTTTACCATTGACTGATGTCTGGAAATGTTAAGCGTGGAGCAAGGGCTGTAAAACCAGCAATTGATAATTTTACACAAAATCTTGTTGGTCTTTTTGAGGTGATTGATTTCCCCCCACCCCCCAAAAAAAAGAAAAGAATATACATATACAGTGGGGCAAAAAAGTATTTAGTCAGCCACCAATTGTGCAAGTTCTCCCACTTAAAAAGATGAGAGGCCTGTAATTTTCATCCTAGGTATACCTCAACTATGAGAGACAAAATGAGAAGAAAAAAAATCCAGAAAATCACATTGTCTGATTTTTAAATAATTTATTTGCAAATTATGGTGGAAAATAAGTAATTGGTCAATAACAAAAGTTCATCTCAATACTTTGTTATATACCCTTTGTTGGCAATGACAGAGGTCAAACGTTTTCTGTAAGTCTTCACAAGGTTTTCACACACTGTTGCTGGTATTTTGGCCCATTCCTCCATGCAGATCTCCTCTAGAGCAGTGATGTTTTGGGGCTGTCGCTGGGCAACACAGACTTTCAACTCCCTCCAAAGATTTTCTATGGGGTTGAGATCTGGAGACTGGCTAGGCCACTCCAGGACCTTGAAATGCTTCTTACGAAGCCACTCCTTCGTTGCCCGGGCGGTGTGTTTGGGATCATTGTCATGCTGAAAGACCCAGCCACGTTTCATCTTCAATGCCCTTGCTGATGGAAGGAGGTTGTCACTCAAATACTCACGACTACCATGGCCCCATTCATTCTTCCTTTACACGGATCAGTCGTCCTGGCCCTTTGTCAGAAAAACAAGCCCCAACGCATGATGTTTCCACCCCCATGTTTCACAGTAGGTATGGTGTTCTTTGGATGCAACTCAGCATTCTTTCTCCTCCAAACACGTCTAGTTGAGTTTTTACCAGAAAGTTCTATTTTGGTTTCATCTGACCATATGACATTCTCCCAATCCTCTTCTGGATCATCTAAATGCTCTCTAGCAAACTTCAGACGGGCCTGGACATGTACTGGCTTAAGCAGGGGGACACGTCTGGCACTGCAGGATTTGAGTCCCTGGCGGCGTAGTGTGTTACTGATGGTAGCCTTTGTTACTTTGGTCCCAGCTCTCTGCAGGTCATTGACTAGGTCCCCCCGTGTGGTTCTGGGATTTTTGCTCACCGTTCTTGTGATCATTTTGACCCCACGGGGTGAGATCTTGCGTGGAGCCCCAGATCGAGGGAGATTATCAGTGGTCTTGTATGTCTTCCATTTTCTAATAATTGCTCCCACAGTTGATTTCTTCACACCAAGCTGCTTACTTATTGCAGATTCAGTCTTCCCAGCCTGGTGCAGGTCTACAATTTTGTTTCTGGTGTCCTTTGACAGCTCTTTGGTCTTGGCCATAGTGGAGTTTGGAGTGTGACTGTTTGAGGTTGTGGACAGGTGTCTTTTATACTGATAACGAGTTCAAACAGGTGCCATTAATACAGTTAACAAGTGGAGGACAGAGGAGGCTCTTAAAGAAGAAGTTACAGGTCTGTGAGAGCCAGAAATGTTGTTTGTTTGTTATTGACCAAATACTTATTTTTCACCATAATTTGCAAATAAATTCTTTAAAAATCAGACAATGTGATTTTCTGGATTTTGTTTTCTCATTTTGTCTCTCATAGTTGAGGTATACCTAGGATGGAAATGACAGGCCTCTCATCTTTTTAAGTGGGAGAACTTGCACAATTGGTGGCTGACTAAATACTTTTTTGCCCCACTGTACAAGGAGATATTGTAATCTGCCTTGAGGCAATAGATATAGCTGTAAAAAGCGCAAATCAAGAACAATTTTTGGATACTTCCCACCACTGCGCACAGCCAACCCCATAAATTACATTTAAAAGTCCATGTACTTAAACGTAAAAGTCCATCCTAACTTCCCAGCAGTTTATCCAGGAATTGATAGTTGGGGAAGTCGACAGGCTGACCACACTGATTTAAAATATGATCTAATTTCAAGAACTCAAAGCTGATTGATTGGATTTAAAAGGGCTCTGATAAAAACGTCACCATACATTCTGGTTTATTAGGAAAATTAATTGCAGACATGTTTGCAGAACGATACAGACAGATGATTAAATGCCATCTGGCCATATATTAATAACTCCATTTCTGCTGTGACGCAGAAAGTAGGAACAACATCGTTGAAAAAAAAACTTCAGTTCGTATTTATATTGAGGATAATTGAACGCACACAGGGGTTCGGTTTCTGGGCGTGAAGACGAGAGACGAGGGCAGGAGGAAATGAACAGCTCTTGTCCACAAGGCCTCTTTAGAGGGACTGTATTCTAATAGCAGAGGAACACTCTCCGGTTGCACTATCAACACTTTTAAATATTTAATCTCGCCTGTCACAGGATAGCACTTTTGACATTGACGTCAACCTCTACACGAGGGGCTGCCAAGTGTTTCCATTGCATGGCCCCTCATACTCCTCGAGTCTTTCTCAAGCACCTCACTTCACTGATCAAATGGAAATGTATGGTGTAGAGCCAAATCAGAGCGGAGTGCAAAAAGTAAATAGAGTAACCCCTGACTAATTTATCATTTTCGCAGGAGAAGCCAGGAGGTAAGAATAGAGCTCAGTAATGATGCCTGGAGATAGTCTTATGAGTTCTCTAAGGGTTCCTTGCTTCGTTGTCACCTGGGCGACTGCCTCTGTGACAAACTTCACGCCGAGCATCAGGGACCCTGGGGCCAATCCCAGTGTCAGCACGGCTGTAAATAGCAAGCTTCTTTTTCCCTGGTGTGCCCTTGCTCCTGTTGTTGGTTTTTGCTCCGAATTCAAAGGTCGCAACACAATCACAACGTAAAAAAAATAGGAACTATGCTACACAAAAGGCACCCCGATATGAACCTGCTTCCACTGCTTTCTCGTATTTCCCACTTTTAAAGCCACCTCTCATTTGTGATTTCATGAGCATTTGTCTGGCCTATTTTCGTCTTGCCATTATTTTCTTAGCTTATCATGCATTATTCATTGGGTCAGATTTTGCTTTCAATAATCCTATTGTTTTCCTGCAAAAAAGTAATCTACATTGCAAATGAGAAACCCAGTGCGCTCATTTTTCTGTATTTGACAGTCCTGCCAATCCTTCCCCTTGCATGTGACGGTGCTTAATTCCTGCTCATTTTTTAATTACACCTCGAGCAGTTCAATATCACAGCCTGATTAAAATGTTATAGGACCTGGGTTCAGCAATAATTACAGATTGGCTGACCGGAATGCGCAGAGTAAATTATTTTATTTGAGGAACATAATTACATCTTCAAAATGCATCACTGTGAACGATTTAACAGCACCTATCGGTTCTACAGGGGAGGTTTAATGGGTCGTTTTAGCAAACCCTACTGGGCATAATACTGACTTGGAATGAGGCCCTCTGTTGTATTCAGTAGTAACACTGATTATGAGGAAAAGCAGTGGAATGAATCCCAAAATGTAAGTATTTGTGCAAATGAGTGCCGCTGCAAGACATTCTCACAGATATTAATATTTGATATCTGTGCTCTCTTGTTTTACCGAGTGAGGGGCAAAAAACGTACCAAGAAGCTATGTTCCTGGTGTTTTAGAATAAGGATGTAACAGGACTTATACACAATTATATTTGTAAAAAGTAAGCAAAAAGATGTTTAAAGAAATGTTAAAGTGTTCAATTCGACAATGGGATTTGATGGGATGTTAGGTTGTTATATGAGACATATAGTAAACACAAGTGTGTACCCTTGAGTTTTAACAAATATTGGAATTGTTTTGTAAAGCAGATTTACTTTCAAACTAAATGTAAGTTGTGCAATGCCCAACGAAAAAGTTATTGGTATTTATTGAAGTGAATGTAACTTGCTTTGGATGAAAGAGTCAACTAAATAACATATAATGGACTTTGGATTTAGGTAGTGGCAGGATTGACAGAAGAACATAAACATTGTTCAGAAAGTACTTTTAAGTCAAATAACTGTTTTACACCCTCACATATCATTATGATTTAGGTTATGCTCTCTGATTGAAGTTTCCATTCAGCTGTGAAGAGGCTCAGCTTATCATCAGTGTTCCGTGTAGAAGCATTTTTTTCTTTAATCAGTGCCTTTCAATAGAGAGCCAAAAAAAGAGAGAATAATTTGACTGATTAAAATCAAATTAAAAGACTGATTTGATTATTTGTGTGGTACAGAACAACTCGTGCTGAGATAATATGATTCATCAGCAGGAGCCATACTGTGAAATTAGTGTAGTTATCACATATCACCACACATTTCAGCTTCATATATAAACAGGGCACTGCTGTAAAATGCTGACACTTTTAATAACAAGAGAAGAGAAGATGCTGTGGATGTTTTTGACCTATCATGTTAATGAAGGCATGATCATGTATTCTGCCTGCCAACTTTTTTTTTCATTTTTATCTTTGAGGCGCCAAAAACTGGAGCACAACAAAAACATAGCTTACATCATGCATCTTCAAAACAGTCAGAGAGGAGAGGAGCTACTCTGATCTGACTTTTTGGCTCTGCACCTGCAATCAGAAAGAGTTGAAGGGGGGAAGAAGAAAGTGAAAGGCTCTTTTAGATAAACACCACTTACTGCACTTTTAAATACACCCAACAAGACCTGTAAGTGCTTTCCATGTATTCACCTGTCCTCGTACAGCATTACATCAGCTTCCAACAGTATAGTGGCTTTTACAACGACAGTAGGCAGTCCTGATTCTGAATGACCCAATAAAAACATTTATGTTCATGGTCTCTGTTCTCACAATTGCTCGCAAGTACTATAACCTGATTTTCTTCTTATAAGAGCCTACTGCCTGTTGCAACACCTGAATCTTGTTTATCAGTAACTGCAGCGTGTCTGCACCTGTTTGTACTGTATGTGTTGACAAGTCTCAAACCCTGAAAGATGAAGATATTTCCTAAAAGCGCAAAAAGGCAGCAAGAACCTAAATTGTAACTGTCAAGCTAAAGAAGAGAACGAGACAACGTACAACACTTTCTGTAGGTCATTAATAGGAAATATGCTTATTCATTGTCTTAATGTAGCAGAACAGATGAGAAGATCCCTTAATAATAAAGCTGGAGCAAGTTAGCTTAGTGTAGCTTAGCATAAAGCTAAGTACACAAAGAGGCATCAAGCCTTGTTTTGTCGGAATGTAACAGAATCCACCTACAAGCACCTCTAAGGCTCCCTATCCTAACATGTTACATCTAGTTTATTCAATCAGTACAAAAACCCAAAGGGGCGATTAGTAATTGTACTTTGGAAATAGATTTTAAAAAGCGGGTTGAAGATTGAAGACGATTCAACTTATTGTCATTACGTAGTACAGGTACTATGTAACGAAACGGTTTCTCTGCATTTGACCCATCCTAGTGGGAGCAGTGGGCTGCCATTATGTACGGCGCCCGGGGAGCAGTGTAGGGAACGGTGACTTGCTCAAGGACACCTCGGTAGCACTTGCTCTTTCCGGGACTTGAACTTGTGACCTTCCAGTTGCCAAGCTAAGTCCCTATGGACTTTGCCACCACCGCCCTATTCCCTATGGTTCCCTATGTTCTGAGTATTAATGCTAAGCTAGCAAGCTAACTGGCTGCTGGCTATAGCATTATATGTAACCAACATATATTACAGTGATATCCATCTTACAATCAAACTAATAGTTAAACATGGAGAAGTGGGAACTGTTCAAACTACCACATTTAATTAAAATCCAACAATCCAACACCAGGAGAGAACAACTCCACCTAGCACAGGTGTCAGCCATCACCTTTCTCACCACCTCCTTGAGAGGAAATTTCAACACAAAAGCAGGCTGTTATGATCTATAGGCCACTCTAGACAGCTGTCTGAATAGTGACAGAAAAAGTGAAGTTCTGAAAATAGCAAATATCGATTATTTGTCTCCTGTTAATGACGGCCTAGGTTCACAATAGAACATTTGACAGAAAGATGACTGTACAGGGCCAAACAGTAAAAACAGCAAAAATATTTGTGTAAAACCTTTTTTATCTTATTTAATTTGTTGATTGTTATTGTACGCACTATTGTTTTCAATTCATTCTTATTGAAAATGATAAGATAAAATATTTTTTAAATATTTTTGAGCCTAACGATTCAACTCATACTTAGTGAGATGTCTAAGCTTGTTTCATTGCTCCTTGGATTTAACCATAATCAGTGGTTTCCACTGCTGTGTAGCTTAGTACGAGAAACATGTTCTTAAAAGGCTTCTGAATTTAAAATGCTTTTGATGAGTGAATGAATGCTATTAAAATTCACACTTTTTCAGTGTTTTTATGAAAGTTGCTATGATTGTGTTTGAAGTCTGGCTTTGAAGCCTTTTTGAAGCATCTCTGCCAAAAACGTGGATACTTCTTCAGACTTGAGCAGCCGGGATGACCTTGAACTGAACTCATCAAGGTTAAATAATATGGACTTGAATATGGCAAGGAAAATAAGAGTAGGTTTATAATAATAATTGTACTTTGGTAACATTGTGTGTCAGTAATGCCCATGTTTATCCATTTCATCTTATATATTGATCAATGCACAGTCACCTTGCAATGATTATAAATACATCTTGCAGCTAACATAATGAAGACAACAAATTATGAACTTTAAACATCCAAAGCATCTTTCTCAAACTCAAGGACATTGCACAACAATAGCACCTAAGTGTACAATACATAGTGTTAGTTTGTATTCAATACTTACAATAGCGTAAAAGTGGATCTCTTAAGAGCAGGAATGCAGTTTTAAAAATATTTTACAATCCTTCATGTGGCAAATAACATTGTAAATCACATGAATTGCTTATTTTTGAATGCTGCTGATAAAAAGCATTGATTGATGTTGATAAGCACTTGAGAGACATTGCATGTTCTAATGAGAACTATCTAGAAACAGCAAATGACCTGTTTAATTTGTCTTCTTTCCCATCAAATATTAACCCAGCTTACTTGCCAATAACCCTGATGAGAGTCTAAAGTAAATTGGCAAGGCAACTAAAGCAAACACAGCTAACCAGGTTGATATTGACATTACGTCTGCCAAACGTTGGCTCCACAATCTGCCTGGGCTCAATAAATCTAATTTTCAATCCTTCAAGCTCCTGCACTGGCCGTGAGGAAGGTAGTGTATTATCAAGAGCGCAATGGAAGAAATGATCATATGCATATCAAAGTGGTGACCCTTTGGGTAACAAGACCTTGAAATTATTGTAATTTATAAAAGTCTCTTCTTATTTTACAATAACTTAGATCCATTTCAGACAGGAAGTAAAGGATATTAGCAACATTCTGTCCAATTGGACGAAAAAGGAAAATGTTTTCCTACTCTCTGTAAACATGAAGTCGTCCTTGAGGGGAAAACACATCAGTTGTAGAGATGAGAATACATATAGATGGCCTTTATCTTGATGCGCAGAGGTTGGCAAATTAAATTTTCAGTACAAGGGCACGATTCTCATTTATTATGACCACACTTTGAGCAAACACCATTACTAGCAGCAAACCAAAACGCAGGCTGACAATCTTTAAAGAGAATCTAATTGATTTTTGGAAGAATAAGCTATTATCTACAGTCAGTGGTCTTTAGATGAGAAAGGGCCATTTAAAAAGGACACAGCAGGGGCGAAAACAAATGATGTGATAGTGAATAGCTAACAGCTTCAAGCCTTTTTTGACATAAAATATAGCAGAACATTTATATGCACAGATGTTTACTTTCCTGTGTACGCATATATTCTTTCCAAAAACAACGGCAAGAGAAGAAAAAGCATTTTAACTTGATGGAAAACATATGTTTCTCTAGGGTTGTTAATTTAATGGATATGTTTGATAATGTATGTACACAACAATAACATATAAATATAACTAAGTCTAGTCTTTTTGTTGGACATTAATGTGGAAATGTTACAGTTCAGGGAGTATACTGGATTTATGAGTTCAGACACATATGAATATAAAGACAACATTCAGGGATGGAAGGAAGCTAAAGATTTATCTAGGGGCTCACTTTTATAGTCACTGAATAATAAAAAGAGTAATATTGTTCATAAACAATATAGAAATTGCCTGAAGGATGCCATATATTCAATATTGTATTGGCGTTAACATATTGAAGTCTTTCCTAAAGAAACTGCAAGACTCTACATCATTTAAGAAAGTAGAACTTGATGATTAAAGGAATATCACTAAAGAATCATCAGGAATAAAAAAAAAAAACACTTCAAATACTGCAATACTCAGCAGATTTAACTAACCGTGAAATGGAACAAAATATATTGTGAAAAAACAATAATCAGATCCTCTATTGGATTTTAAGTAGCTTATCTAAAAAGGGGACAATTGCCAAAATTGGTTGTGTTTTTTTATACTTCTATATCCTGATAAAGGTTCATGTGGGGAAAAGAGCTGAAGTTGTGCATTTAAATGCTGCGTTTAAAGTTAACAAATGAAATCAAACACTGTCAGGCGCTTCCAGCTGACGTGGACATGTGGTTAATGAACTACATTATATGGGTATTGGAGTTGGTTAATACCCCAAGGAGCCGAGAGGCTTTCACTTCAGTCTGAGGCGTAATGGATTATTTGGATTGTCTGGCCCCCAAAGGGCTTTGGGAGAAGAATGATCTCAACACATGTTTTTAGCACTTAAAAGCAACAATATGTTGATGGCGCAGGGCTTTTCAATTGGATTGGTTTTAAGATTTTTATAGGCTACATTTCTCCTCCTTTGGGAGTTAAGAAATCTTTTAACTGCACACCTGTTTGTTTTGCACACACCTGGTCTGAATTAGTTCATCTGTGCAGGCTTTAAATGTCCGTGAGGCGTTCACTGGCACATACTGATCATTTCAGCATCAGGTCGTTTCGAGAAACTGAGTGTTGTTTCCATCGTTTCTTTTTTACTATTTATCTGACGTTTCTCCAGAGGGAGCAGAGGCTTGCTTACAGTTAGTGACCAACCTTTAACATGAATGTACACATGGTGTGACTTCAGCCTCAGCTCCGGGACTCATTACGCTGCATTCGCTGCCACAGAGCCTCACATTCAGAGCAAAAACATCTCTTCGCACAACACAGTCTCAACTCCTCACTCTGCTTCTATGGTTAACATATTTAGAAATGTTTTCCTCGTTTGCAGCACTAAGTAGTAGTGTATCTCTTTCTTATTGCATAATATTTTAGTCGCATACTTGCCTCAGGGCTGTGCTTAAAGCAAGGTTTACCCCACACTTGGTATCACGTTGATATATGGGTGCAATGGAGGTAACTGCTGCATATGCAATGATGTTCATTTGAGTCAGTAAATGTCACATCACACTGAGGTAAAAATGAGTTTGTGTCCTTAAAGCGTTTTAAAAAGCGAGTCAGACGGTAATTTATTCTGCCTTTATGAATTTCAAATCAATGTGGGTTTATATATAAGTCATTTGTTATTGGCGGTTGCCAGGAGGGCTTGTAATTTCCCCTGGCATGACTTCAGACAGAATCCTGATAGCAGCCTTGATGGGTCTTAATGGAAGTTCAGTGAGGAGAATGGACTGGATTTGCATGTTGACAAAGGATGGGAAGGAAACACGATAATGGAGGTACTGTAGCTGCGTCCAAATCAGGAGCTGGATCCTCCAAAGTCCACGTTTGTTTCAGTCGGAAATGGCTGACGAAGCCCGTCCGGAGCCAAGAAATGCATCAAATGTGGGACGGATGCTTGGAGGAAAGTAGTCCGTACATGTTGTTGCACCACATTTAAAGCCAAATAGCTTTTCTGTTATTCGACACGGAACAAAAACCATGTGACCAAACATATGAATACAATAAATTGGACATAATTGGGACTAATTTTGGATAGTCTCTCCAAAAAAGGCATTTTGTTGTTTGTCACCCTTCTGTTTACACAAAATGTAAGCACTGAAGTACTTGAAGTGTGAATACAAATCATGCTTGAAAGCTCGTCACAGTTCAAATTCTACACACTTTCACATTTCAACACACCCAGTCAGTACTAGAGAGAAATGAGCGTGGTTGTTTCGGAAAGTTAACAAAATGGTCACAACGTCAGAGTTGTGATAAAGGGATCTGATACCTTGACAAATCCATGATTCGGTCTGGGATGGAACATTTTTGTTTTAATTGTTTATAGCAGTATTCTGATGTCAACATTTTACTGTGATCATGTCATATTGCTTCCATATATGACACCATAGGTCAGAAAATAATGGAAAATAGAGTATGGAAAGGATGTGAATGATATGTTAGGGCTGTCAATGTCGCCGGATTTGACCCAACTGGGAATTATTTGACTGACATGTTGGACATTGTTCCCGTTCTCCACCGTCATCAGAACACCACAACAGGGAATAGGTTTGGAAAAATGTGGTGCATTGCCCCCGTAGAGAACAGAAGACTCTTTGACAGGAAGCCCTGAGGCTGTTTTGGCAGCTCCTGGTGGTCCTATTTATGTTGGTGTGTCCCCTCATTTGTAACAAAATATTGCTTTAGTGTGTGAACATGAGCTGTGAGCAGTTTGACCAAAGAGTGAGCCTTTTCTCCCCTTTTTATGCTCAATTTGTTTAACATTTGGACATTAGAAGAAAGTAAAGTAGGTTCTATTAACCAACATAGCCACTGTTAGATGCATTATATTTACTACAAACGTGTGCCCTGATATGATGACCACCAGGTTTAGCAGGAAAAGCTTTTTTTTATTAATATATGTTCCATACCAACATCTTACAAGAATTTGATTTAGATTTGTTCAGATTAGCTATATTTCTACCTGTTTGTCTTATAGTGAATGGACAAATTGCACTAGCTCTTTTTATATAATGTGCCTTGATGGCTCTTTCTAGCATTGTCATTTTTGTATTTCAGTTTTTATACGTTAATACTGAATGTATGAATATGTGTGGTTGAAACTTCCCTGTGTTATAGCAAAAACAGTACTTTGATTGACATTTGCTGTGTTTGAGTTTAACAACCACGCACTGTGACACTTTACCTTTGTGTTTAAACTCTGTAGTCCATTTGCAGAACCTTCCTGGTGATTAGCTTGTAAATGTCTGACTCTACGACTTGACAAGCGGCGCCCAGAATGCATCGTTAATTTTAACCTCTGTGAGGAAAGAGTGTCTCCTTCTCAAGAGAGACACAGGTTCGACCTCGCCTTCAGATCCACCTGAAATGGAACGCAGCATGTAAACACCCGCTCTGATGTTGTTAGCGACTGATTACTTTTGCTAATTCATTTCTGTCCTGTTGCTTCATCTTTTATTTCCATCACTTGTCCCGGCTCGCAGGTCCAACAACAGGGGACATGCTACACAAATAACTCCAAATGTTTAATAACAACTGACAGTGTGCATATTGCCTAGGGTTATTCCTCCCACCTTGACTTATATGAATAATATAATTCATAAAGTTCATATTTGTGATTGCACATGGGGTAAATATTTTGCAGTGTGCCTGTGCAGAATCAAACTGCGCTATAGGCGTCAGCTGATTATAGTTAAAAATGAAGCCACTTACTGCACACACAAATACGCCAACGCACGCACACACCCTCGCCTGTGGTGGAGGATATTTTCAATTAATCAGGCTCTCTCATCAATAATTCATCGCCCCTGCAGCCAGTCACTCTTCTCCAGCCATTTAATGAGGCAACCCAGCCAGAGGGACAGTATCCACACATTACTCCTATTATAGTCACCGCTCAGGAGCAAAGCCACTGTGACCACGGCTGGTTATTAAAGTAATGCCATCATCTGTGCCTCCTAGTCAAATCAAAACCCGTCAAAGGGTGTTTGCGAAAGCACACAAATGACAATAAGTAAACACCCCGAGAGCCAGCATGCAGCCGTGTCACCTCTCTGTCTCAGGAAAAGGCTCAGGTTGCTAATCTCTGCCGCAGGAATTTTAAAGGGACTAGAGGAGGTTTGTAAGGAGTGATGAATTATTAAAAGCAACTTTGCTGTGACAGAGGAGAATGTCCCTGTTTGAAAACGTTTTTAAAGTGGAATTGCAGCACTGATTTGAGACACCACCTCCAGAGAGCCAGAGGAAGAGCTGGAAATAAGCTCAGAGTTAATCTCCGAGTTTATTCATACTGTACAGTCAATTACCCAGCACACGTTGAGCTCTACAGTTTCTAAATTAGGTGGAGTGCCAGTTACAATTATGAGCATGATTTTCTTTGGCAATCAAATAAGTGATGGATGCCCCTTTCTAGTAAACTTCCAAGAAGTCAAATTGAAGCGACATCTATTAGGCTCCTGTTTTCTTTGATTTCACTGATACTTTCCAGCGCTTTGCTTTTTATCTTCCACTTCTTGCTGTCATAAGCCACGAGTGTTGTCTGCGTTTAAAACAGGAGGCTTTATCTTGGAAACGACATCTGCAAATGTTGTTGGCATGGAGGCGGTCACTCTCCTTTGCCACATACTTGCCAATTTACTCTAAACAAACTACTGGGACTGTGTCACTGTGACTTTTTCATCATGAGTACACATGATAACACAGGCCCTACGTAGCTGCGTACGTAACCAGATGTATGATTACCTAGAAAAGCTTCAGGACTGTTTTAGGCATATGATAGCTATGTGACAATGATTAACATGATGATGCAGCCTCTATGGAGATAGACATATGACTTTCATGTTTATTGCCTATGCAGGCCTTAGCTAATCTGAACTAAAAAATACTGCTTTGAACCGGTTTTCTGCATCTTGTGACTGTGATACACCCCCTCTTGTATAAGCATGTGAAGGACACTGTTCTGGGAACTATTTTGTCCCACGCAGCTCTGTATGTGATGTATACTTCCATTCTTGCAAGGATAATAAATACATGTATCCTGATATTGGAGCTCAAGCTGGTGACGACTCGATGAGTGATATTTTCCTAACAGTACCTAACACATTATAAGATATCAGATAGGTTCTAACAGTTTTATTGTCAAAAATGTATTTTAAGGTTTAGAGTTTTGCACCTGCACCATGCATTACGTGTCCGTGAAGGTCTGACTGAGAGCAAGGCATTTCACCTTATCAATTGGCTTTGTTTGGCCGTTTGCGTTTTCTTTGTGTTTTCTAGAAGAAAAAAAAGCAACCTCCCAGGTAATACAAGTTGATAGCGGTGACCTTTTTAGAAACGTTGATTGTTTGAATCCTCTTTGCAAAGTATTTTTTTGTTTCACTAAGTTTGCACAGTAACACTCAAGTGGAAACACCCTTGATTTGTTACTGCCATCTTGATGTCTCCCCCTTCCTCTGGAACCATCTTTAAAGGACATCAGTCTTATTGGGTTGAGGCCTTTAAATCCAAACTCATCTTTAATGCCTTAACTTTCAATGAGTTGCTTATTCTTTTATTATTTGGCTGGCGGGATCAGTCTCGGCCGCAATGTATTATTCAAGCCTTCCAGTCCTGCTGAAGAGATAATGATAATAACTTGAAGTCACTGCTTCTGGAGCGCAGCTGTGTGCTCCCCCTCTCCTCTGTGTGTTTGTTTTGTCTTCCTATCTGTGTGAGTGATGTGCTGGAGATGTGCTCTTGCGTGTTTGTGTAGCTTGTCCTCTTTCCAGGTTAAAGTACGGAGGAGGTTGTGTGGCTCAGGCAACACCAAAAAGCTGCTCATCTTTATATGCTCACATTATATGTAACAGTTTGTCAATTGGATTGTATTGTCATTTATAAATTCTGTTTTTCTGCACACACGACACAAGATGGCCCTCCTGATGTCACTTCCATTTATTCCCTGTTTAAAGGTTTTTGGAGGGAGTTTTTCTTTATTTGCTGCAATGGTCTAAGCCCCCTGAGAGAACATTGATATTGGGTTACTACTTCTGTATATACAGCTTTGTTAAATTGTGCCTAATCATATTACCCAAATGGGGCTCTTTGTTGACTGGGTAACAAGAAGCACATTTTTGCCCCGGGTCCACTCAGCTTAATCCAGCTGTGGACAAACTGTCCTGTACCATTTGGAGACTTAAAATAGCTCTTTCTGGAGGTCGTTCTGTACCCTTCTTGTCATTTTATCTGGGACAATTTAACAGTTGGTATCATCCACAAATCATCATCACTCTGTAGCAGCCATGATGACACCTTTTACTATCACCTCTTACAAGGCTGCGACACCTCTTTTTATTGCTTTGTTTTTCTGCCCGTTTCTTCCCACCTGTGAAGTGTTGTTTCTTACATTAGGAATCAACGTGTAAATGAGTGAAATTCCTACGAGGAGAGAGGGGGGTGTTGTCCCATCTTTTTCAATTATTTTCATTTCTCAGCATCTCCTCACTCTTGTAATTCTTTTCTGCCAAGCAAGCCAAGAATGATGATCTCTAAGGAACGCAACCATATGAGCAGAGAATCTGACCATCTGGCTTCCTCTGCAGCTAAAAATCACGGGGGATAACGGAAGAGTGACGAATGTCCCCCGTCTCCTGCCGCCTGTCAGTGTCAAGATGTCTCTTTTAAAAATAAAACACTGTTGTCGGAAGCTATACGGAGCCAATAGTGTGATGGAATTTCAGTTTAGGGTTGAAGGCAAAGTCACCAAGGGAAAAATAACCTGATTTAAGTTACTTATCTTAGATAGCCACGCTGGGTGGGACAGTTATGGAAGGGGATGATATCAAATCTGTGTAGAGTATAATGATTGTCTTATCTCTGAAGCACACAGTGCAAGATTCCCACTTCTGCCAATTCTTTGTTGTAACAAGTATCTTTCCATTTCCTCTCCATCAAAAGCCGATGTGATGAGAATATGTAAGAGAGGACCGGGGGAAAGAATGCTGCATTCCATTTCTAAAGACTTTACACCAATCTGTTGCTCTGCTGTAATTTCCGAGGCAGACTGTGACCAATGTCATAGGGGCCGATACTCCTCCTCAAGACATAAATTCCACTAATTGGAGATCAATGACTCATGCTTGATGTAATTAGGCCGGATGGCACGCCCCCACTAAAACTGTATGACATGAATTCATCTCTTTTCTAACCTCTCCTATCAGTACAATTGTGTAGTACATGGAATGATGATCTCTGCAGACATGCCCTGGCTACACATGGTACAGAGGAGCGGTGGCCGCGGCAGCACTTTGACAGGCGGGTTATGGTTTCTTGGTCCCGGTAATGAAGGACTACAGAGTGTGTCATCCAGGAAAAAGGCCTCTCCCCCGTCTGTCTGTCCAGCAGCCAGCTGGATTCAATCCTACTCCTCGGAATAACATCAGGCCTCGAACGCTGTTGCAAAGCCACTCTTTGCTTTAATAAGGACAAACAGCTCATTAAATTACAACTGTGGCAAACCCTTTCCATAACAGAATTGGTAAACTCACATCATAACAGCTAAATCCTTCCTTTTTTTCTTCCAGCTTACACATCATTCTGTCCGGTTTTTGCACTGCAAGCAAACCACATGAGTTGAAATAGGAGAAAGAGAGGAGCCCAGCACAAAGTCATACTTGAGTGGCTCAATTTCCAAGAGTCAGAGCTCCGCCTGCCCTGAAGAAACGGTCTGTTATAGAGAGAACAAGAGAGGGGATTAAGCAAACTGTCAAGGGAGACAGGTTAAGATGGTTTATACTGAAGGCCTCACTTCCAAAGTCAGAGAATTCTCAAAGGAAAGGCCTCAGTCATAACGTCATGTCATGTCGCTATGCAGGAAAAATACAATTTCCACACACTTATATTGGACCTTCAGACAGAGGCATGGTCAAATAAACTCTCAACTTTTAAGAACAAAGTAGAAAAAGCATTTGCATATTGGAGAAATGATATTTGAAAAGCACAGCAGACCTTGAAATCTTTATGGACTTCTTTGAAATAGTGTAGCTTGACAGTTAACATGGAATTATCTAAATACGACTAATTCAGTGGGATATTATATATTCTGTCAAACTGAAGTGAGAGAAAAATGTCAATGAGGACTGTGTAAAGGCTCAAGGAGTATTTTAGACTCTGATTTGCCAGAAGTGGAATTCAAAATGTCTCACCCGGGTCTGATTTCCCCGCGCTATAAGACCAGACTGGGCTTCATTAGCAGTTGCCGCTGTTCTTTATTGGCACGGAGGATCCCATTTTCACCTCAGAAATGACTCGCCTCAAGCTGCAAATTGACAAAGCGCCATATTTCCTCCCAAGTCAACTCTTATTAATAGCAATTTCCCGGGACGTGCGCCTCCCCATATCCAAACACAGCAGTATCATCAGCAGTTAAATGTGCACAGTGGGGTGTGCGGACCTCACAGGCATTGTTTACCAAAGTGAAAATGACTGAACATAGCAGAGGGGCATTGCCAGATGCTTACACCTTGTCGGTGAAGTATAAATTGTGCTGTGTCCTCTGAAGGACACAAGACGTGGAATTCATACTGAAGTTATAAAACAATGACGGTGCTGCTCTCCATCAACGGCCTAATTCTCCAGCACATTAGTCGTACACGGTATTGATGATTGCTCCTCTTCAGAATATCAGGCCGCTGTCTGAGTGATGGTGGCTGCAGCAAAGGTTAATTAATGAGCAGCGGCAGGAGCGATGGCCTCCAGCGAGGGAGAGGCTCTCCTGGGACACGGACTCACGAGTGGCGAGAGATAAAAAGGTGGAACGGCAAAGGGTATGACTACTCAGCTGAAATTGAGTCGGCTTTTCTATCTGGATAACCTCCATGTGTTTAATAGTCTGAGAGACCCACTTGATCAGTCACCCGAGCCGCCACATAGAATTAGATTATAATGCAGCTTTTCATCATTTTCTATATAAAACCTTATTTCATGCAGTGATTACGTATTGCTTATCAAACGTAGAATATAATCTCTGAGACAACCTTGGAGCTTAAATTTGTTCTGCAAATCTGCTTCTTGTGATCACACATCAAAAGGTTTACATAAAGCATGTTTGTCTTCCCCTGCAGAAGCAGTGTTATTTCCGGAAGGGAAATAAACACTCAGACATACAGCTTAATTTAAATCTTGTTTTTAAGATGAAGTTTAATTCCATTGGTTCAGCATATAGATTTAACGTGTGAATCTGATTATAGGGGGAAAGCAAGGCAATGGATAAACTGCCCTGTGTTCTATCTCACAAATATAAAGTGAGTAACACCTAACTCTTTTTATAAAGTGTTTAAAATATCTGCTTTATTAATGGTAAATACATAAATCAAATTTGCTTTATAGATCAGTTATACAACATTAACAAGAGAAACGTGTGGTTTTCCAGGATGTAAAAACCCCTCAATTCATAAATAGTTAATGTTTTAGGTTTTCTTATTAGCCTTCAGCAAGGGAGGATAGAAATCACACCTGACAGGAAGTGACGTCAATAAAGTCATAAATGGGGAAGTTTATTTATTAACTTTTTAATAAGACTAAGATTTCACAACCTGGGAAACATGACACTGTTCTCAGTCATGGATTATAAAGTACTTGTATTATGAAAATGTTTAATTAAATATGAATTAAATAATTACAAACTATAAATGTCATATACAGGATGACCTATTTTAAAGTAGTATCATGAAATATACAGGCTTTATAAAGTGGTAGAAAATGTTTATTGTGGTTCATAAACTATCTATTTTTCTTTATGGATTAGTTTATAGCTTACCCCTCTCTGGCTGCAGTTTGTTCCCCTCTCTAAGGACACTCGCTCTGCCTTTTCAGCCGCAGCGTATCTGGATGACAATCAATTTATGAACTATCTATTATCTTTTTCAAATAATCCATTAAGTCTGTAGTCATACATGCTAATACAGTCATTGATAAAGGGTCAGAGGTCAGTAGTCTACATTTAGTTACTCCTTTGGTAGGTTAATAAGTTATTGATTTCCATCAAGTTTCCAGCTGTAGGTGTTAGTAGTAGTAAATAGACTGTGGTGCAGATGACCTGCAGTGTTCTGCTCTTAAGTGAAGGAAGTCATATCGGAAAAATGTACCAAAAGAGGTACCAAAATATATTTTTTCTACATTAAAATGGCGACAATGAGAGATATTATTAAACATGACATGATTAGATTCCGAAAAAATAAAGTAGAAATACCTTAAAATCCTAAAGTACCTTAAAATGTATATTCCTTGGGTGTGTATTTAATGTATTTCACTGCCTGATGGAGGAGAATAATTACCTCCATTAATCATTTTCAAACCCTGGCCACCAAAATGTTGTTATCAATTATGGCTTATAATTGATCTATATAAAGCATCAGAATATTATTAATTATACATTAATAAGGAAATAAGTTGAAATTGCAAGCTATTTAGGAGAAGGTTGCACCAAAAAGTTAACTGCACAAAGTAACTGTAACTGTGATGTAAATACATATTGTATTATCATTTCATTTACTCATGTGGTGGGATAAATATAAAATACTTGTTTGAGGCTACTTTTTACTTCTACGTTATACTAATTTGACTCATATTTACACATTTGGATTATTAATACACATTATTAATTATTTTTCATTGAGTTTGCAATTTATATTACTACCAAGTCAAATTGAAAAGTGTCAAATAAGGAATTGAAACAGTATCAAACTTTAAAGTTATGTATTATAATAATTAATGAATTAGTTATTATAGTTAAATATTATAATACTCGTTATCTGAAAAGGACCATTCTGCAAAGAAATGTAATTGTACTTGTAGACTTTAAGCACATTTTGAGCACTTCAGTAGAATTGTTAAAGAAGGACTTTCCCTTGTAACAGTATTTCTACACTTGATGCCACTTACTATCTCAAGACTTCTCCCACACACTTGAAATCTGAACATAAGAAGGTCAAATTCAGACTTGACAACGAGAATATTAATACACCAACATTTCATGATTGCAGAATAAATCAAAACAGGCTACCTAACAGGCGAGTACAAGCCTGAACTTGAGGAAACCTCCTTTCCCGAGCATTTGCCTGAGGTTTTTCTCAGTGAAGAATGTGTCTGTGCATGTAAGGATTAGGACTGAGGACCCTGCCAACAGCAGAGTGTTACAGGACGGATCAAGAACAAATGAGTAATGAAATGACTGACTCATTGTGACTGGTCTGAGATGCGAGACACGGCATGTGCTCTTTCTAAGGCTGCTCCTGTTAAAGTCCCATTTCAGTCAGAGCGTGACAAAATCATTTCCTGACATGTTTTTAATTGTTGGCTCCTCCTTGTCAAGCACGTCACCCAAGCAATTAGGCTTCTGTCATCCATGTCTAATAAAATGGAGATTTCACTGCTGCATAATTGTGGCAGCAGCACAGAAACGTCTGCACACGTTTTACAAGTGGCTTTGCAGTAACCAAAGGGAAAGAGACTATTAAAATGTATGCCGTCTTTTGCAGTGATAGATAATAGAGGTTAAACATGAGCATAATAACCCTACATGCAGCTAATGAGCATTTATGTCACATAATCACATGGTACAGTCTGTTTTCAAAGCACAAGATGATTCAATGTTCCAAACAAAAGAGTGGTTGCTGATATATTTATGAATTTATTGTCTTCATTACATCTCCTCCTCTCGCTCTGGAGCCCCACAGAAAAAAACGTTATAAATGATTGTAATTCAAGGCCACATAAGCAAGGAACCATATCCCCACGAGCAAATACAAAACAGAGTTGGTAACAGGATTGCAACACCAAAGTGAAAGCATGTCTGCCAAGTCTACACATACAAAGACCACAAACATCAAAGGGATTTTTTTTACAGGCAGTCAAGGGTTTCAGTGTTCGTAGAGAAAAAAACAAACAGGACTGTTGAGGAAAGATGGATTTTTCCAAATGAGCACAGTATGGTTTTGTGTGTCCAGAGAGCAATGGGAAAGCTTATGATTGTGAGCCATGCGCATGTTACATGTGATCCATTTACAGTACAGAAATGTTGAAGCTTTGAAGGTTACTGAGAAAACAAATGTTTGGCCAGGCCAAAGAGAATAACATCACAGAGTAATGGTCTCTGACTTTTTTTTCTGTAGCGTTACTTAATATTCATCCCATGTTTAGTCCCTGCTCAATTCACTGCTCGCTGAACTCTCTCAAGACAAAGGCCTAGAAAGATTATGGATATCTGATTGACCACGACAGGAAATGGAAACTGTTTGCATTTCCTCCAGGCCTTTTAGACAGACAGCACAACAATAGCACACAGGCCGAGCCTCCGTTATGGCATTTTGCAGATTATTATGAGTAGCTGAGGGGGGTGTTTTGGAAATGGCTTTGACTAGAAATGTGTCAAGGCTGACAGGTTTTCTTTTTTTCTCCAGTTTGATCCCTATTAAGCACTTTCCTCTGATCTTACTCAATAAATGCTAAAGGGAGTTATAATAATCTTATTCATACCCGATCCTTTGGGATATGTGTCTTTGGAATCCATAAATACTTCTAACTTTCTTCGTTCTACATATTATATCTTCTGAGGTTCACATATCTCCGTTGTATATATCCAAAACTCATTGTGTAAAGTTAAGTTAGCTTTGGAAATGCACTGTATCCCACATACAATCAAAAGAGTTCCTGCGCAAGTGCTAAACCACAAAGCTATCATGACATCTTTGAGCTTCAAATAAAATCCCTCTAGTGATGAAAATACAATCCATGTCATTCATAAATCTATATTAAAGCAATACTGTATTTTTCTCTGCCTAGTAAAAGAGTTTATACATTGCAACATTTTGTAGTTTTAAAGGGAAACGGCACACAAAGATCAGATATGAAATTCCTGACAGCCAGATCAGTCTTTGGAAATGATCTCCCAAAGCCACAAATAAGAAGACTGTCAATAAATATGAATCTTACTTCTTAATGAGCTTCATAATGAATTTGTTCCAAACCAGCTCAAATCTTTTGATCCATGCCCAACAAAAATGTAATCACAGATATGGATTACGGGCAAACATCTCTGACATCAAAGATTAGAGAATCTCATATCTTACTAAAACAAACATTAAATCATATTTACTGTGAAACTGAGCTGTTGTAAAATAAAAAAGGTATGCTAAAATCCAACTCTGCGTGTAAGACAGCAAAGGTCTTAAGTCTCACTCAATAAAAGAGTGCTACGTGAGTGTGAAGGGCTCCTAGGGGTAAAATAAAAACACAAGCTCCCTTCCATTTATTTTAATGTAAAATATTCCTCCCTCGCAAAAATGTGTTGCCATGGTCTGAACAATACCCAAACAAACACAACAAACTGAAAAAAAGACAGAAATGCTACGCAGTTTCTCCTCAACTTGTAACAGCTTTTTCAAATGTAAAGTCAGTGCAAAAAAATGTTTTTTTACAGAACTCAATAGCAGCTACAGTAAACAAGACAGCTCAATATCAGCTGACCAGCAGCAGCAAGTTAATTTGCAAACCTGGTGTAACCCAGCCTCCTCATCACACTCCCACACACATCTTCTATGAGTCCCATGTCCTTCCGAGGCATATTCTGTCTCCACATGTTTATGTTGGCTGGTGAAATGTCCCCCTCATAAATGAGATTGTAAAGGTTTGTGGAGGTGGTGAAGATAAGCTGGTTGAGGGCTGCGGGGGACACAGGCACCCCCAGAAATGTGTGTATGCTCTCCGCCGTCTCCTGCGGGAAGTTGACCACGTCCTCAAACTTCACTTGGAGGAAGGACTCCTCGGGGAGGCTCTCGCTGACTCTCAGCAGCGCTGCGGTGTGAGCCAGCCACAGATGAGCCAGTATCAGGATGGGGTTTGTCTCAGAACGGGACAGGAGCCTCTGGATTATTTTAAACTCTGGCGCAGAAGATGGGCACCTGTCACTCACAGCATCCTCCTTGAATATCAAGGAAAGGTGCTGAGGGATGTTTTTAAGAGAGTAAAGGCTGGGTTTGCTGTTATAAACCATGAGATAAATCCATGCTCGAGGGTCTCTCACCAAGTAAATTGTCCTCAAGGAAGGTCCCACCACCTCTTGAATGAAAGGGAGTTTAAGCGCCCAGCTCCCGCTCCGCATGTTGAGGACCACTCGGGCGTTAGGGTACTCCACAACATGGCGTCTCATCTCCCTAACATACTCTGCATCTCTGTCCAGACTTGCTCTCAGCTTGCCTTTTAGCTCAGACGCTGGCTCTCTCCTCCTAAATCTTTTCTTCCTGTCCCTTGAGGGGCCACCTTTCTGGGGCTGTTTGACCCTACTGCCCTCTACCAACTGAATATTCTGCAAGTGCAGCTTAGTGTTGTGGACCAGCGAATGCAGCCAGCCCTGAATAATCTTGAACCGTCCGTGCGTAGCGTCTGACCTTGACCACTCACAGGCGTCGACTAAAGAGTCAAACTCAAACTCTGTCTCAGGAATATCCAGGTGCTCGGTGGGAACTCTTATGTAAACAAAGTCTGAGCTGTTGTAGAAAAGGTGCTTGAGTATTTCTGACCCCGATCCGGGAAGGGTTGTTATGACAACGGTGGGTAGGGGGAGCCGGTGCAGCTCGTACAGTGCGATTTGTTTGTTTACTTCACTTTTGGCGCCCGCACCTTTCCATTTAACCCCACAGAGAAGCTGATCGCAACTATTAGACACAAACAGCAGCTCGGCTATCCACAGAATAAGCACAGAGAGGAGGGCGTAACGCATCAGCCTGCTGAAGCAGACATAAAACTTTCTCTGTATGGTCAAAAATCCTATGGCCACACAGAGAACAACCCCTGCTATTACATTGACTGTGAACCCAAAGTCAAATAGCTGATTATCAGCGCTGATTTGTTTAGGGATAAGTTGAGTCCCAAGGCCATATCGAGTGATTTGATTTATATCCTCAACTTTACAGTGACCTCCAAATCCCAGATAAGTCCTCCTAGCCCCTATGTCTTTGTAGTTTGTAGCAATGGACACTATCGTCTCTGTGTTATTTAAGGTTAAAGATAGTCTCACGCCATTGTTGCTATTATCCACAAATTTACAGCTAGACACTTTGACATATGGCCCGTGTAACACGTAAGCTACTCTGCTGACGGTGCCTGTCATTGGAAAAGTGACATTGACATACTGAGTCCATCTTTTTTTAAACTCAGCTGCCTGCTCTGCCTCTTGTATCCTGGTTTCAGGGCTGTGACCCTGGCTGTCGAACCAGAACATTTTATAATGAGCGTCCCACACATCCATCATGGCGCCATTATATCTGTCCATGAATTTGAAAGGAACGTATTTAAAGTCAATGTCAAGATTGTGGAAAAAAGCACTGAGGGACTTTACAGGTGAATCACTCCACTTTTCTACGTGATCAAGCACCAGCAGAGTCTGAGAGTTTAGCAAAACTAAAGCTCTGAACACACTCTTCAGTCTCATAGCAGGGGAATAAGCCAACGCCGCTTCCCCACTTACAAACATGGTGTCTCTGTGTGAGGACGCGACAATCACCTCTCCTCTGGCATCACCCACCCCCTCATCAGTCCAGCGCAGCCACTTGGCGCACTCCCCCAACTGACCCTCCCACGGACTGTTACATTGGCTGGTAGGAGACGGACTGAACACCAAAACATTGTTAAGGTAGCTGTACTTTGGACCATAAAGTGCTTCAGAAACAAATACTTGTCCATTAGGAGCAAAAGTGAAAGAGTTCTGATCAGGGTGCTCGTGACCTGGGTTAAAGCTGTTCCAGCCCTCTACCCAAGAGTAAGGCTTGTCATGGACAATGTCATAGACTGCACGGCCACCCAGCTTGCTAGACTTAAAGGAGACAAAAGTGTTACCCTGGCCATTTGGTAGCCCTGCTCCGTAGGTAACCACGCCCCAGTTTGAGAAAATATGCATCTTAGCTTTTCCAAAGTCATGTGGAGGCTGTGGAGTGAGGTGGGAGTTGTACCAGATGTATTCTGTGTGAAGTGTAGCCCAGCGCTGGGCAGACGACTGCCCCATGGGACCATCCTTGGGTCGGTGCTTTCTAATCTGCTGAGCCAGCCAGTTACCCGTCCCGTTCCTCATGACAAATGAGTCGAGGAAAACAAGCTGGCTCTCCGGCCCATAAAACCAGTTGTAGTTGGAGTCTGCTATGCCAACTGTTCTCTGAAACCCCGGCAGGAGAGTGGCGTAATAAAACCAAAAGTGTTCCCGCAGCCAGTTGTTCTGCATGTTGTCAATGTCGAAATGTTTCTGAGCTAAGAAGACATACTGTGTGATGGACTTGGCTGTGTAGCTCCCATAGGCTACTCCCTCATCCAGCGACCCATCAACAACATGGTTAAGGAGAAACATAGTTTTCTCCATGTAGTTCACTGCAACTTGTTTCCAGATCATTGACTCTGGGTAGTTATGTGATCCAACCACTATTGCACCAATCAGGACAGCCAATATGTTAGTGGTTTGATGATTTTGGAGGTACTGTTTCCCCCACCCCCTGTGCTTTGACACCTCAAGCAGTTCCTCTGTCTCTGATCGAATTTTCTTGAGGTAAAAATCCCTCCGTCGTTCATCCAGGTAAGAGTAAACAAAGTCATAAGCAGTAGCAAACCCAGTGAGAGAGTGCGCAGTGGGAACCTCGTCGTTGGGGGCACTGGTTACCTTCCAGTCCGGGTATTCAGCCATCCTGTCCATAAACTTGATAAGAAACTGCAGGGCAGCAGAGTCCTCCGGGCACAGCAGGCAGTAGAGAGCCAGGGGAGGCAGGTTGTTCCCATAAATCTCATTCCACTTGCTTGTAAACTCTGCATGTTTCACAGGGGGCATGTAATAGGGGACATTAGACAACATTGTGAGCGCAGCCGCTCGGATGACTTTAAATATTTGACTGTGGGTGGTGGAGGACCTTTGCCTCAAGTGCAACACATCCACTTGGTTAAAATATAGGTTGGGATGGGAATCAGACGACTTGAGTTTCCACTGCTCAGTCGCTCTGGCTTCTGTGAGCTTGACCTGCAGCAAGTCATCTGTAAAAATGTCTCTGTCTGTGGCGTTGAAGACCCCGGAGAAAGCTGTCCCCACTGCGAACAGTGGAAGCAAAAAAACTGAATATACAACCCAGTTCACTGCCATGTTGCCAGGCATGTGTGAATACATTTTACTGCATTTAAAACTAAGGGAAATTATTTATTATGTATTCGTCTTCATAAAAGCATTGTTAAAATTACCCACAACTCTAGTCGGTTTTTTTTTTTTTGTAAAAGTCCAGGATTTGTTGGAGGAAAAAGAGTTTGAAGAATATATATTTTAAAACTCAAATGGTGCAATATCGTAGTCCAATGAATAATAAAAAAGAAGAGGAAGAAAACTTCAGTTCAAAAAGAAACACTAACCACATCCACTTGCAACAATGTTCCAACAGTTTGCAAAGGCAAAAAAAAAAACATCAGATTGATTCTACAGAAATGTCCGTCGATAATACGCTGTTTGTGGTCTGTTTTGAATTTAAATCCAAGAGAAAAATTCCTGCAGGTTTGCTTCAGTCTTCATAGTAATAAATGTGCTCGTAAAGATCTCTCCTTCTCGCGTGCGCCAGAAGCTCATATTGATCTCCTCCCCAAAACATTTCCTCTCTGACAAACATCAGTCAGCCCCAGTCTGTGTCCGGTCCAATCACAGACACCCAAAGGCTCCCTGTGCAGCCCGACCGAGCCGCAACATCCACGGACAGGAACCTCAGGAAACCACGCATCTCCGCGGATATCATGGCTTGGTTTCCCCCCGCTGCGGAGACTCCAAACTGGCTGCTGCTTAAAATTGCAAATCCTGATCGGGAAACTGATCCGTTTGCATTGTCAAATCCGTCACTGTCCTCTGTTAAAGCTCCACGTTTCCTATATTCGCCGATTAGTATAGTGAAGTCCGAGGAGAGGAAAGTTGTCGTCACTCCTCAAGTATTGAAAGAATGAGGCATGTTTTGGTTTGTCCGCAGGAAACAGTAAATCAGCCTCCCGAATGATGAGCGATCCAGATGTAAATGTGTCTATCGGGTTGTGCATGTATCCGATGCCGATTGAGACACACATCTCACGTGTGGAGCTGTGTATGTGTGTGAGATCTCCGGACGCGTCTCAGTTGTGTGTCTCCCCCGACTGTTCAACACAGTCAGTTTGATTATTTTTTCCTGCACTGGATGGGAAATTACCACTGTACAAACTGTAGAGGGAGCCGTGGCTTCAGAAGCCCAGCCTCATCGCTCATGAGAGAGAGAGAGAGAGAGAGAGAGAGAGAGAGTATAAAGCTAGAAGTAAACGACGTACTAGGTATCTCATATATATTAGGTGTATAGCTAACCGGATGAAGAGCAGCTAAACTTATCGCTGTATTAATATTGTTGTCTTTTCCTGTTGTTGTGTTGTTGATACATTATATGGCCCATTTCTACGTTACGTATCAAAAATATTGTATTTAAGGCCTTTGTTCGCTACAGTCACCATACAAAGCCTGGGAAGGAGGTGTAGAGGTGGATTGGTCCAGAATCAACTCGTAACTCTAAATATGTGAGTGTATAATCCCCTTAATTTGGTAGTGTATAGTCTCTCCATGGTTCTGAATTCAGCGGCGCTCTCTGACTGCTCTCCTGCTGAACCTACTTTTACTATAAGTCTGGGAGAGCAGAAGAGAGAGGGGGAGGAGAGAGAGAGGAGAGAGAGAGAGAGAGTCGAGAGAGAGGAGAAGAGAGAACTGAATATCCATTTCATCAAGTCTCTCTCTCTCTCTCTCTCTCTCTCTGACTCAGTATAATGTGATGTTACTAATTATGTTAAATCCATGCTTAAAGCAGGAGGTTAGAGAAGCCAAATCACACAAACACTCTTTTTGGATTTATTATAAAAGATATGCATTGCACTTAACAGACACAAGTTTGTTTTTGACTTTTTGATAAATAGGCTACAATGAAGAGAAGTAGATCATGGGAAATACACTCAAATGCAAATGAGAGAATATATTTAAATCTATAGCCTATACAGTATGTTGATGATGGAAGGATCGGTTTCAAGAATTGTCAAACTATTTATTTAATTGTACTTTAATTTGGCAGTTTCCCTATGCTTCAGGTCTTTATGCTGAGCTAGCCTGACTCTCAGTGAGAAAGCAAACGTTTGAATCCCAAACTGTTGAACAAGTCCATTATTCTGATATTTTTTCTTAATTGGAATAATTTAACATTTTGATTAGCTTGGCTAGTTGTTTCCTCCCTGCTTGCAGCCTTTATGCTAAGCTAACTAGCTGCTGGCATTATAATAAACAGAACAAATAAAGATAAAACCCTGCTCTAAGAAACTGGTACTTAAAAATAAAACTCATTACTTTCGCTAAGAGTGACTATGATGAGCCTTGACATTTATACCAGCCTTTGTGTGGAAATAACATGAACTTGTATTATAAAGATAATGACCATTACAGTCTAGATCCTGTTTTTAAATTTAAAATGACTTTCTTTGCATAAAATGTTTCTTTACACAGTTTTATCTTCAGTCTCAGTTGCATGTCTTTGTACCAGATGTCCTGAGGCAACCCAAGAGGCATTCAATAGCCTCAAAAGCATCTCCCCTTAGAGAAATGTGTGACATTTGACTGTCCTAACAAAAGGGATTGTGCTCTCATTGATCACCTCATTCTGTGTGCGTTAGGTTTCTGCGCGCCATCTTAATTTAATGATGGATCGTGTTCTCTATACCCGGTTCACATGTGTCTTCTGCAGCATGCCATCCCTCAGGGAACACTGTTGCATGATGTTTTTTTTTTTACTTCCCTCAGCTCAAAAGCAAACCCTACAGGCACACAGTTGGCCTTATCAGGATGGCTGCAGAAAACACGAACAGTAATCTCTCTTAGGACAAACAGTCCATATGGAGAGGAGATGCACTGCTAAACAGCTGTCTTGATTTAAACAGTGAGGATAATCTTGAGCTCACATCGGTCAAATGACTTCATAAACATAAAGATTGTACTTTGTGAATCAAAAGGATGCTTAAAACTCTGTAAACAACCGACAGATTTGAATGAAATACTATCAACAACAAAAAAACTGATTAGACTTCTCAACAGATTTTGTTTTTAATGTGGCTTCCCTGCATCAACTGTCCACCCTGCAGAGGAACACATCAGGACCAACATGCCAATTATAAATACTTATAATTATCTCATCTGATTCATAAATAATGTTCAGATTTTCAAAATAAAACCTCAGTAGGCTACTAAGGAGACAATCAAAATGGCATTTAGTGTCTATAGATTGCCATTCATTCAGTAGAAAAACAAATACAATGTCTGCTAAGGTTATCATATACTTTATTAAAAAGAGTTGAGTTTCACTGTACTGGCCATCATGAGTAGTGCTTATCCCGCCTCATCTATACACGCAGACTCCGAAGAGTGCCCAAATTATGATGATGTGATAGCAGCAAGATGTAAACCTAAATCCATGCTTGCATTTCCTTGATGACAGCTAGTGATAAGTGATGCAGTGTCTTATGCTATGTCCACATAAAGCTTAGCCACGTAAAATGTCGCTCAGTTGTTGAAGTGTTCCTCACAAGCTCGTTTAAGAAGTTGTTTTTAAAAAGCACTGAAAACTGGCATATCTTTTTTAGACGTAACCTAAAAAAGGGTGAAATTAAAACCCATGGTTGGTCATGAGAGTGCTGAAAAAAGCTAAGGCAGCTGAGTGCATTACTTTTGTATATTTGATATGAAAACTGAGCCACTATCATCCTTGGAGATAAAATGACTGTTAGGATTCTGCGGGCTACGAGTTTTAACCACATTGTGCTTTCAGGCCAGAACTTACTCAGTTACACTGAGGCTGAATTCTTTGGGAACCTAAAACTATTCCCTGATCCAAACATGTGAACTTAGAAAAATATATCCCTATTTAATGTCTTTCTGCCACCTTTTCATGTGTTTGACTTCAGCTACTTCAACACTTAGAGATTGTGTTACATATTGCCAGGAATCAGAGCAATCCTCTGATGTAAATGTAATGTAAGTAAGTGCATGGATTTGTTTCACAGCCAGTTCAACCCTCACTGGCAAGAACTGTTTACCCCAAAGTCCTTATAGAACATCTGCCGTTTCATTTATACAGGAATTTATAAAATATGCATTTTTTAGAAAACGCAATCAAGTGCATAAGGATTTATTAAATAGAAACTGGTTCATTTTCAAGTATTTTCTGATTTAGGTCATCAACCTTGTCTTATAAGATATTATCTGATATGAAGGAAACAGTGTAACTATCTCTTTTGCTAAAAGTCTGATTATTTCTTGTTTAAAACCTCAAAATAGGAACTTTTTATTTGTTTGAGTGCACTCCCCTCTGCTCTCAGCTCTACCAGACTTGCACTTCCATTAACTGCCCATCTGTTCCACCTCCACGTTTCTCAGCAGAGTACTTCTGACTAATTTGATCTTCATTTTGTTGCCTCCACTTGCGTTATGTCCTGTCGTCACTCGAAAATCGCTTCTCCAAATGGGCTCTGAGCGAGAGGAATGTTTTCCTGTTGCTCACCCGACATCCTTTGAAGTTTTACTCCAAAACTAACAGGAATAACTCCTTATCGCCACAATTCCGCATGTCGATTCCACCCAGTCAGACTTCCATTGCGGAGAAGGAGTTCAACGGAGCGTCCTAATTAGAGGAGGCCTCGGTTGGTGGTGGAAGTGATGGAATGATGTCAACCCGAGTAAACCGACACTCTAATCACTCTCACCCGCAGCTGTTAGGGCCTCGGGTCGGGCGGGAGGTCCTCGAGTTGTTCCTTGTCGCTGGTTGCCTAGCGCTATTCCAAGCACATCTGATCAGAGGAGATAAACAGTAGATTGCCAAGAACGTGTCCAACATGGATCCTGAATGCACCACTGATTGACAGGTGGCACCTAGTGTCTCTGTGCCTTGTGTAGCAGCTCTCCTGCTGTTTAGACTGTATGTTTGAAGCTTTGCAAATCTCGCCTTTGCTTGTTGAGAAAAAACAGAATCTCCAGGCATACATATTGAAAGGAGAGTTGTGTGCTGACAGTGAATGCCCTTATCAAAAAATAAGCCATGCTGGGAGCAAAGGGTGGTGCGATCCAGGCCCCTTGAAAGACTGCCCTTTTTCTTTCCCTGCAGAGAATTTCAATTCCCCCCCCCCCC